>NW_027272178.1:195000-457500 GCF_040938485.1 Diadema antillarum | reverse complement strand
AAGTATAGGCGTAGAAATTTTCGCTTTGGGTAATACGTAAATGAGTATCCCTTGCCATGCACTATAACACCTCATCTTCCGTTCGGAACCATATAACATTTTTCCCCCATCTCTTTCTCCCACCTCTTTGTAAAAGATATTTATAGATTAGCAAAGGGAAATATAATGAAGAAAGACTCTACCATTCCAGAACCTGCCAAGGTAAGTACACAAGCAGACAATAGAGATAACTTGGTGTAGACTTTCTTTTCATTGAAATCATTGAGCTTGATCCCCCGCTTTGTTTGTGATTGTCACCTAATCCCACGTAATCGTACAATTCATATCTTGCCTTTGATGTTGCACAGAGTGATGTTTTCGGTCCGTCATTTCTAGATATCAAAAGCCATATCATGATTTTAATTAAGTTCTCTTCTCTACATGAACTAGCAAACGTTCATGATAAACAAATATGGGTTGACAGAGAGACTGATGTTCTCATAGTTCCAAAATGAATTTGCCTGAATGGAATACAGTACTGCGCAGAAATTTATAAGGCTCGTGAAAGCATAAGATTGCTTGAGCTTGAGTTAAAAGTACGGAGAAAAATTTACATGTTCCTTTTTCATATAGGCATTCTAGGCTATTGATTTACATTGATATGGATCTGTTTGGGGAAAGAACGTGGTATATATCGCCCCGATAGAAGCTTCTTCTCCTTCGTCCGGTACAGTCTACCACCTTGTGTATTTTTGTACTGATTAACCGGTCTGTTGGTGCAGTCTGTGTGCAATGCATTTTGAATACTCTCTACTTCAAATAATGTGGAAAGCTAAAAGACAGCACTCCCTCCTAACGGAGTATGATGCGCTGTACCTCTCGCTTGGCATGCTCAGCAGAGGACCATACACAGGACCACACCAGGAAGGAAGTGCGTTCCATATTATGATACATCCTGGTAAAAAGTCCTCCAAATCGAATCGAATACAATGTTGTAACCATGGTAACAGATGGATCTGCGCGCAGATGTCGTTTTACACGCCGACATATTATCATTCAACTTTATCCCAATACTTTACTAATCATCGGAATTCGCATGGCAATTCAGTAGGAGTAGCAACTTGCTTGGAGTGAGTTTCAATCCTGCCACTGAGGATTTAAAAAAATCACCGTATTTGAAGTGGCGTGTTTCTCTCTCTCTCTCTCTCTCTCTCTCTCTCTCTCTCTCTCTCTAATTCATGTTATTTAGCATGTTGGACCATAAAATGTATGACCTGTATGCTAAGACAACACCAAAAGACATTGCACGCATCTTTAATTTACGGTCTGAGTCTCCTTCTTGACTGAGAAATCTAGATGAGAGATAATAATTGGGGACTGGGTGTTGACAATTTCTTTCAAACACCATACAGGGTAGTCCTATTCTATTGTTGTGTCCCACTCCTATTCTGTAGCCATTCATAATTGTCATAATTAATACGACTTCTTGTCATTTCAAATTATCTGTAAAGACTTTACTCGTGAAATGTTTATCATTATGAGCAAAAATCAGAAAAACAAGTCAGAAAAAAAACCGTGTTTTTCTACAATCAACTTTCTGCCTCTCTGTTTTGTTTTGTTTGTTTGTTTTTTCGTCCTAACGCTGCGTCTCCGGCTGTTGTTACTGAGAGTATCACCTGTCATTTAAGATGATGTTAGTGCTTTAGAAAGACTTTTAATGATCAATTAACGCTCAATGAACAACTGGTTTAGATTTGAATCTCTTTGCTGTTGTTGTTGTTGTTGTTGTGTTGAAATACGGTGACACCCAGATTTGTTCGATAGTTTTATCAATTTACTTTACATAAACACTCTTCCCTCTAATTCAGCATCAAATGCATTTGTAACTTCAGTGGTTTCCATATTTGTCTACATTTCATCTTCTCATATACTAGATAGTCATTTTGAAGTGAATGGGTTGACAAAGAAGAATTAGCCTTTCTTCACGGATGATTTGCATGAGGAAAGATCTCTCAATGGAAAAAAAAATGTGCAAGAAACTTCGCAACCCTTTCCCTGCTCACCATGTATGATTGCAAATTCAAGAGTTCATAAAACAACTCTACATAAAACTATCCCTCCTTTTAGCTATATACCTACAGGCAAAGAAGTGGCATCTAGGGTGCGAAATGCAAACATGAGATCGCAGTTAGTAGGTACCCTACATAGAACCAATAATTTCCTATCACACTAACCGCAATTGCTGATACTATTTTGAGTTTGTGATAACTGCAGACTCATTATGATTATCTTTAATAAGAAAAGAGAGAAAAAATAAATCAGACAAACTTATTATGTTATTTTGCGATCTTGTTGTGACGTCTGCCATAATAACAGGATGTTGGTTGGGAGCGCATTCCGTCCCAGCAAGGTCCTTGGAAAGAATGAGTTTTTGTACAGTTGGGTCCGTGAAGGAATAAATGGGAAGGTGTCTAGATGGTACTGACTAGTGTTTGTGTAGGGCATGATTGTCAAAAGATGATCTATGTTGACAGTTACCTTGTTACCTTGTTGTTTTGTGATGTCATTGATGAATGAAATGAACAAGATAGGCCCTAAAACTTTTCGTTGTGGTACTTCTGATGAAACATGGGTCTACCCAGATGAAACACCGTCAAGAACAGCTACTATTATCCGTGACCTAGTGGTGTGAAATGATCAGAACCAATCAAGAAAATGAGTTCTAATGCCGTAGTGATGGGGCTTTAGCAGGGGTTGCTCGTGGAGTTCCTGGTCGAACGCTTTCGAGAAGTCCAGTGCTATTGCAACGGGCGGTGTGTTGGCTTAGTCGGTAGCGCGTCTGCCTCTGACCCAAGCGACCCCGGTTCGAGCCCAAGTCTGGACTGAGCAATGTTGTGTATAATCATACCGTCCCCTCTAGGAAGAAGCAAACACTCTGTCCCTCGGACAGGACATAAAATGGAGGTCCAGTGTGTGAGAGAGTCACAACTCACGCACGTAAAAGATCCCGCTTCATTCATTCATCGCAAAGAGCAGGGTACGTATTTAAACCGGTGAAGTGGTCCCACCTCACGTCCAAGTGGACCCCATGGAAGACCAGCTTAGCATAGCTGAATATGGGCTACCCAGCCATCTTCTCAGATGGAAATTAACAAACAAACAAAACAAGCGAGCCTGGTCGTTTTGATCCAAAAAAAGTATGTTAGAACCATGCAACATTCGTACACGTATAATCACCATAATCATCTTTTACTTCTTCTTCGAAATTATAGTCCACCACAAGGTGTATAGTCGTACTATTTGACAGGCCTGGTGTAGTATATGTACAGTATACCATTCAAAAAAAAATTCTACATTGTGCTCCTAAAAAAAAAAAAAATCTAATATCTTAACGAGGCAAGATGCTCTGCACCTCCTGCTTGAAGAGGTTTGCAGATCAGGGGGCTTCTTGCAGGGTGTTCCATAACCTGATAGCATCTGGGAAGAAGAATCTCTAATAGTCAAGAGTCCGTGCAAAAAGTTGTCTGGAATCGCCGGGTGTGTATAGATGGCTTATTAGAAAAATGAAGATTCTGCCCCAAACTGTATTGTTGTTGACAGTTATTGTTCCTTCATTGTTTCCTTGACTGGTTCATCGTCAAGTTAAAGGGGATGGCTAGTAACTGATCAGTAGGAATCAGTGGGAATGCTGGGTGATGATTGTTCCATGCCTTATGGGATTCTAAGTTAAGAGTACATAGATTGTTGTGTGAAAATTATTTGAAACATTTACTTTACATTTACATTACTTGAATATGAGACCATTCTGAAGCAAATAATTTTCACACAACAATAGATATATAATGTACTCTTAAATGAATCCCACAAGAATTGGGACAATCATCCCCCAACATTCCCACTGATTCCCACTGATCAGTTACTAGTCATCCCCTTTAACCGCAGGTCACCCTTGTTTGCGTGGGCAAGTGGCTGTACACTTTTGTGCATACAGATTGGTTAAAAAAACACCATACAACCATTCGCCTGTATGCGGCAAAGAGAAATAGATGCAGTCTCTGGCATCCTGATTTTTTTCAAACCTTATCATGCTTATTACTGCTCTTTCATACATGAATGATCTTCAATGGCCGATTAAATGATCATTCGACCAGCAATTATTAGAGCTGTACTCTAGGGGCTCGTTATTTTATGTGTGGCTTTCTTACGTCATGCATGGTCCATCCTGGTGACGGTGAAGAGAAGAGATAGTCGCGGAGAGGGGATAAAATCTTCCTTTGGATTTCATCAATATTTCAACTGTTCTGTTGCACACTTTGTTCCCTTTAAAATGTATGCCTACATGTTGTGTTGTACCAATATTCAAATACAATCGATATGTCTCGAAATGTGAAGATAATCGCGAAAATAAATCATCTTTTCAACTCACGTGCCACATTAAGGCGCTGGTATCTTCATGAATATTTATGGGAAAGAACAATATTAATATCCGCAGAAAAGAGAAAACGACGTTCATGGAAGGCATACAAAATGTTATTTCTTTACTGTGTTTCTATAAAGATCTGTGCAGACTGTAAGTCTAATTGCAATGTCTATTCACACGTCCCTTTACAGGTTGTATCTACGCCAAATAGGATCCACAGCACCAGTCTCATCACATCAGGATCACCTGTGGACTTTGTCAGCCCTAACTTGCCTAACGTCTCATTCCAATCTACAAGAGCTGCTGTTTCCATAATGCCACCGGCCAGTGCCTCAAGAGACTTCATGGAGGAACAGGCAAATATCCATCGCCTTCGACGGGATCGACTCAAAGACGCGTGTCAGACATTCGGTAACGACGTCGACAGCGAAGGTCCTAATCTGGGTACGTCGATCATTGTCGATGACAAATACAAGCTCATGTATTGCTACGTACCCAAGGTCGCCTGCACAAGCTGGAAGCGCGTTTTTCTCGTCCTCAATGGTGTCATGAAATATCTAGATGAGCTTCCACAGCCTGTCGTCAACAACAAAGTGGGACCACGTAAACTGAAATTCATCCGATCCTTTAACGTTAGTAAGCATAAAGAAATCTTGCAAAATTATACCAAATTTTTGGTTGTACGCCAGCCTTTCCAACGCCTCCTCTCTGCCTACAATAATAAACTCTACGCAGGCTCAACCTCACCGAGTGCGTTGCCATTCCAGAAGACCGATGGGGTTCATATTCTTGATACGTACCGCTTAAATAATTCTCACCTTTATGACACCAAGACGAAACGAATAGAATTACAGAACCGAATAATTGATTACAATTTGCAGTTCGAAGAATTTGTGAGGTTTCTGACAAACTCGTCTGAACCGAGTCATCGACGTAACAATCCCCATTGGAAAGAAATCTACAAGACTTGTTGGCCGTGCCACATTCAATATGACGTCATCAGTCATTTCGAAACGCTGGAGACGGACGCGAACTACATTCTTCGCCTAGTCAAGGCCGATGGCATTGTGCATTTTCCCTCTGCTAATGGCAGTAGTCCTACACACAGCTCTGATCAAGCTATCTACAAGACTCACTACTCGCAGGTCTCACCAGAGGACTTACAGAGACTCTATGAGAGATATAGACCTGATTTTGAACTCTTCGGATATGAGAAGCCAAGTTTTGAAGAAACATAAGACTCATATATTCTGTGTAACTGCAAATGGACATATTTTCGCTTAATTCTTCTCCATGGCATTATGTCTGCCAGCGGACATGCTTCTTTCTGCTTCTTCTTACTGATGGGACGGTATCACTTTGTTTCCATGTCAACAACAACAGACGAATGGAGAACAAGATTCCGCGACTGATTAGGGGTACTTCCTAATGTTGATGTTGACGAAGTTATCGAAGACTCATAACGCCTTGTCTCATTTATAAAAAAAAAAATCGGCCCGAGGACTTATCTCCTAATCAAACCATTGCCTAACATGCGGATATACGTATACGAATATTTATATATGAACATATGTCACCCTTTAATGCATATCACATTATGATAAAACACTCATAAAGATTTCCTTTAAAAAAATCTGTGATGTAATCGTGTAGTGTATCCTTCGTTGTTCTCGCCTTACAACAAAAAGAGAAACGTTAAAGTTCCCACTCAAGATAAGATATCTATTATTTTTTAAATGACGCACAGAGATTTGCAGTCGTCCTACGGAAATTAAACACGGAATATCTTCTCCACATAAAACTCCAAGCACTGTGGAATGTATTACCTTCTTCAGCAATTTGTTAGCATTCGAGTGAAAGCAAACATTTATGTATGTATTGGAGTGTTTGCATGACATTTAGACAAATCGGGACAATGATTGATGAAGGTATATTTACAGTAGCAATTCTTGACTTCTGTGGGATTGAATTATTGGCATTTACTCGAGGTGTCATGTTGAAGAGGGATAGTAGAGTGACTAAGAATAAATGAAAAGAGAGACATAGTCTACATCCATACCGTATAAAGTGATGGTGTGGTGAAATACGACGCCATTTAAGACCATGTCTAGAATTTTGCATTTCCAAAACAAGTTTAGATAAAGCCCATAGTCAAAATGCTTGTGTATTCGCGTCGTAGCAGTACAGGCCTATATCACAGGCCTTGATAGGGTCGAAGAATTGCTTTCTTTTGTGTTTTTATTGATGTATTTTTGTTTTATTATGACATGTCGACACCTCTTCATATCATGGGGCACTATACCGCCAACTGGCCGGGTACATGAACATGAACGTGTGTGATTTGTGTGTGTGTGTGTGTGTGTGTGTGTGTGTGTGTGAGTATGCGTGTGTGTCTGTATGTGCGTATGTAAGTTTTAAAGCTAAACTATCAATATGCCGCGTGTCTACGCATTATTTTACAGAATTACGTTTGCATCCCATTCCACTTGAGGAAGACTTTCTACTCCGAGTTAAAGGGATGGTAAAGTTTTAATTGTGGTCCTGATAAAAGGTGGGTCCCATCTTTTATTAGGACCAATTTGTTTTTGTATTATATCCCCGCCATTTCAAAATGGATTTTCATTAGAAAAAATATAAACTTTGAATTCCTCTAAGAATTGTATATGATCTTTCATATTTTATCAGTGGTTTGATGAATATCAGTTTTGAATGGCTGAGATAATCCGAAAACAAAGTGGTCCTAATAAAAGGTGGGTCCAACCTTTTATTGGGACCACAACCAAAACTATACAATCCCTTTAGCATGCAGTCTATGTCATCAAGTTCAATTCAATTCAGTTGACGAAAGCATGAAACAAAATGCAAAGAATACATTGCACATATCATTTTTTAAATCAATTTGCAAGAAATACACAGTACAGTGTGGATCATAGTGTACGCCAATATGATGAAATAATCTTCAACCTATAGTCGAATACCCAAGAAGAGCGATTGCATACTTTGCAAGGTTGACAGAAAAGTAAGTATAATGATGGCAAAGAATGGTCCACTGAAAACAAAGCTTGTAAAACGTTGATCATTCAATGCCCAATAGGCTTAGTGTAACTACGTATCATCCAAAATCTATTCATATTTAGCTAAAATATAGACTGATAGATATAATGCATGTAATAAGCAACATCAATTTAAAAGATAGCTCTTCTACAGTACGAGAAGATACAAAATACTAATATGACAAAGCTAACAGTGTTACAACCTACAAACACTATTAACTGAACTGCGTGTACCAGGAAAATTAAGTGCAAAACACACAAAAATATGATATACAAGCACACAGACGCACGCGCTTGCCCACACTCATGTAATATTCGTGTTCGTACTCCTCCCAATTTTATTTTAATCCAACGGAGTGAAACAATATTCAAGCAATACACATGCATACATGTAAAAGACTCGACATCGTATAAGGGAGAGAGCAAAATGACATTACAAAAAGACAAAGTACAGGAAGAGAGACGACAGAAAAAAAAAGGAGAAGGAGCAGAGAAGGATGTAGAGAGGTCTATTACAGTATAACACGCCGCTCAGTCGTTAGCACAGGAGAACACACAGATGCTATTACATGATATTAGTTTAATTATCCAGAGTTGTTTGTTGAGTGTAAATATTGAGAGGTAATGTCACTACATGGGTCAGACATGCAGTACTTGTTATTATCTTAATCGCTTTCATGAAAGCTTGTCATGTATATTACATGCATTGATGATAAAATCTCTTGTTCAACGTTGGCCCACTTTGCCGCTCTGGGCTAGAACTGGAATCCTAAACAGTCCATATGAAAACTCATTGACACAATGAACTCAATATTGGCATATACCTGCAACATTTATAAGTAGTACTATTTTGTGCAACTTTTTGTTCCATTGTAATCACATCTCGTCCATACCTTTCCACTTTATTTTTTCCTTCTATTTCCTTTCCTTCTTTCTTTCAATGGCGTACAAAGGCCACTGGCTTCAACTGAATATTTTCAACAGAATGTAATGATATAGATTTTCATTATATATCAATACAAACACCAACCAACGCACTTCTTGACCTTGCAAAATAGCAACCTAATATCGCTAAGTGCACTCGAGTGATTGTTTGAGTGATCAACTCATATTCAACAGCAGTAAGCCAATTGTAGCCCACGTATCAGTGGATGCACACAGAAGGAAAAACGGTAGTGTTCCTTCTGCTGTGCATTAGAATCATCGCGGCTTTTTGAATGGCGCCACTGCCTGCTTTCGAGGCAAATGCTGCTCTCATCACGAAGTGCTAGCTGCTGCTGCTGCTACCTACCGGTATTGCTGTTAATCATATTACTTCTGAAATGTGCTGCATAAATTATCTGCCCACTACGTCATTACTTTTGCTTTCTCACTCAAGCTGTTGCATCGCATGATAATCATAATTACGCAGTTGCTCATGAGAGGGAATTATCCACAGTTACCATACAATATCAGGACTAGGACTGTAAGGAATCAGGACTGGTATGTAACATGCAAGCTCCATCATTTCGATTAAAATCAATATCTGGGGTTGATTTAATCAATAGTGACTCCCAATAACAGCTTTGCAGTGATATGAATAACTGATGTGTGTCATCAAACCAAAAAAGAAAAATGTGCAGTGGAGAATAAAAGTTTACTGAACATCCGACGGGGGAAAATTGATTCTTTCGGTTGACGTTAATAACCTTGCTGATAGTGGTTTTTGTATCGCCTGTGATAAATTAAATCATATTGATAAGAAATGCTTACATGATAAGAATGAAAATCTTTAAGAGCCATACAAACGGGTTTTTTTTTCAGACGTTTCTTATCTTTTTTTCCATTTGTCTTTAAAAAAAAACCCTTTGCTTGTCCCACCCATTCATCAAACAAGAGAGCACAGTAACCATGGTAACAGACAATGAAGCATTCAAGCTTGATATGGCAATCCATTCAATCTGTTCGTGCTGTGTGTTTATGTGACGTTCTGTCTTTTGTCAATGTTTTGATGTAAACAAAAGTTAACCTTGTCTTTTATTTAGATTATGGATTATGCATCATTCAATGTCCATGTGTAAAGATGTATGTAAAGAAAAACGGGCATTGGTTTGTAATGAATGGATATTGTTGTGTGGAATACCTAATAGGAATCAATCAGATGGAGGCGAGCATAATGCATGCGCAACATGTTTAAACAGATTGTTTAAACACACCCTCCGATTGTTGACTGCAGGAACCGCAGCAATACTAGCAGTGGATTAATGTCTGCAATTAGATTGATATTTCCTAATCGAACATAATTGCTTTTCCAGAGCCGACCCGTCTGGCCAGTAAGCATCAGAATCAACAACCTCGTTAATAACAAGTAGTAATTGAAGGCTGTTCTTTTTTCTTTATTTTCCAGAGTTCCACGGGTGCCGAGCGGTTCGTTTGTGATGAGGGCTGCTCACTGTGGAATCTGCTTTGGCTTGTCTCAGTCACAATTCAAGAAAGGAGGAGATCAGTGGCGACGTGGTCGTCGTTCTTGAAATCTTCTCCTTCCAATCCTAACCGACCCATTCCACGATTGATCTCGTCCATGGCGTTGACGGAAACTCTGCGCGGGCGCCATCCGTCGTCGCCGATCATAACGGAAGGAAAAATCCAGAAGATCCTCCTCTCCTCCACCGTTGTCATGATCATGATAATCACGATCTATCTTGTCCACAACAATCCACAACAGGTCCTTACTAAGACCCTGCTCTCAGGTTTGTATATAGAGAATACGTGACGGCAGCTAAATTCCCATCACCGCAGTATCATACCTGCAACAAGTAGGCATAAACAGCAGAAGCCATCGGTTCAGAACTAGAGTTGTTGTTAACACACTGGCCCATAGATCTCTCTCTCCTCCTCTCTCTCTCTCTCTCTCTTCTCTCTATCTTGCATAACACACACACACACACACACACACACACACACACACACACACACAAAAGAGTACACACACTTTTGTGTTTTTCAGTACGATTTATTTGATTTCTTTAATTTCGCATAACAAAAGCATTCATCTTGAATGTTTAAACACAATATTCTTTCAACAATATTTTGATACAAAAAAAAAAATCGGCGCGTGACCCGAAATACATACAACTTACATTCATACATAGACTTGGATCTGCCAAAACAAATAGGATTCCCTCCCTACCTGTCCTCTACCCACCATCCTCCTCCATGCAGTACCAGGGTCCCCGCCCATATCTCAATCTCTGTACTTCAATAAAGTATTTTTTGATCAATCAAAGTCCACAATATATTCATATCTTGTGATGACATACATCATTGAATTTGAATTGAATTTATTTATTTCCGTTAAAAATCACATTACATAATTATAATCATTGCATAAACAAAATAGTACATAAAATGAACGGAAGGATAGCCCTACTCAGCTATGTTTGTCATAACTCATCTGTTTTCCAGAGGGGTCCTAGAAATAACAATGTTGTGATACACATAATGATAAAGACATGAATAACTAATACATAATAATGAAGAATATCAATAAGTCTTAAATCAAACCAAAAATGAGATTAAGATAAGAACAAAATGGAAACATACCTCTGACACCTACCAGTTGATTCAAATACATTGCAACCCCAATTATCCCATCATTATGACTCACTCTCTTCCCCCCCCCCGCCCAAAATATCCATGATACCATTATATATATATATATATATATATATATATATACATATGTATGTATATATATACATTAAAGCCATTTTGGTATATATTGATCAATTTCTTTAAGAAACAAATTATATGAGAATAAACATTTATCGTCACGTGGTAAATCATTAAAGTAAGAAGCTCCACGATATGAAAACATTCTTTTACAATAATCAGTGTGAGGCTTTGGTAAGGAGAGATTTCCATAGGAGCGTAAATTGTATGGATGTGAAACAAATTGAAATAAATTTTGCATATATGGTGCGCTGATATCATTTAAACTTTTGTACACCAAAGATATAGAATGTTTAATACGGCGAGATTTCAGGGATTCCCAATTCAAAATTTGATGTAATTCATGATTGGATATATGTTTATAGGGACTTATTCCAAGTATTATTCTACCAGCCCTGTTTTGTAATTTCTGCAGTCGATCGGTATATTTCAGGTGGGAGGAATCATACACTATATCTGCGTAATCAAACAAAGGGAGAATTATTGTGCGGTAAATCAATTTCAAATTACATTCATTAATATAAACTCGAAGACGACCTAAAAAATTAACCAATTTACCAATTTTTTTACAAAGATATTCAATATGATCATTCCATTTCAATTCTTGGTCTATTATCACCCCTAAGTATTTCACGGCTTCTTTGCATTGAATATGTTTTCCGTTAATATAAACATTTAAATCTTTGCGTTTTGTCAACATTGCACGGGTACCAATCAGTATACTCTCCATTTTATCAACATTCAAGCTAAGTTTGTTCAAACACATCCAATCATGTATGCGTTCCAAGTCTGTGTTCAGAAAATAATCTATACAATTAACATCTTTGTGAGAGTAATACAAAATAGTATCATCTGCATAAAGTTGTAGGTCGCAGTGTTGTACCTGCTGAACTATATCGTCTATATAAAGGGTGAACAGTAGTGGTCCAAGGATTGAACCTTGAGGTACGCCGTAATTGACATCAACAAACTCAGACATTTCAGAACAAAAATATGAAGTACATATTTGACGATTGGTCAAATAACTTTCAAACCAGGCAAAACTATTTCCTTGCGCACCAGCACCCATAAGTTTCTTTAATAGAATATTAATGTCAACCGTATCAAATGCTTTTTTCATGTCGATAAGAACTGCTCCTGTGTATTGACCATTGTCAGATGCGTTTAACCAATTGTCGCAAACACGTGCAAGAGCTGTCACAGTTGAGTGCTTTTGCCTAAACCCTGACTGTTTCTCCGAAAGTATATTACTAGATTTTAAAAACTCTGAGAATTGCTTGCCTACAATCTTCTCGAGGATTTTTGAGACAGAAGATAAAATTGCAAATGGACGATAATTACAAGGAAATGTTTTATCACCTGATTTATGCAAAGGAATAATTTTTGCCTGTTTCCAGCGTAATGGAAAATCGCCTTCTGACAGTGACTTATTAAAAAGGTAAGTAAGACAAGGGATGATGACGGGAGCAGAAATTTTTAACAAGTGCACAGAAATTCCATCTACACCAACAGACTTCTTGTTTTCCATGCCCCTGATAATATCACTAACTTCATTCTCAGAAACAGTTTGAAAAGAGAACTTGGGAGAAGTTTGCACGGAAGAATTAGAGGAGTCAACGTGATACGAGGCATGAGACGGAGGGGAAACAGATGGAATATTCGATGCTAGTTCTGACCCAATATTTGCAAAATATTGGTTAAAAACATTGGCTTCTGATCTGTCACTACTAGATTTATCATGTTGAGAACTGTTTGGGGAACGATGTGGGAGAACAGATCTTAACACATTCCACATTTCACCGGATGTCTTTGCGGAAGCTAATTTATCTGAAAATTAAGATCGTTTGCATCTCCGTATTTTAAGTGTAACATGATTTCGTAATTTCCTGTATTTATTCCAAAGTTCCTCATGTTTTCTTTTCAGTGACACTTAACACATTGTATTCCTTAGTGATTATTTCTTACTGGCTTTGAATAACTAATACATGGATAACCCTTTACCATTGAAATATTAAAAATCAATATGATATGGTGATAGAAATCAAATGTCCAGTGTCATTTGTTTTTCAATTTTCTAAATTAGCCTTTAGGAAGATCGTTTTCTCCACGGATCCCTCGAGTTACAAACTTTCCTCCCGTCGCCCGGATCAACGCAACAATCTTCCCGTTCGATGACCATGCGTCTTTTACTGCCGAATGCGCTCTGGTTTTGGCGAGAAGGTTTTGGTTTTTCTTTGTCAGGTGTTCCTGAATTGACATGCGCGAGCCCTTTAGGAGTTTGCGATTTTTGATAACCTGCATCCTGGTCTGGTATGACACAAACTTGACCAGTAGTGGTCGTGGTGCCGTGTGACTATTTGGATGGCTTTGGTCCTCACGCCGCCCTTTTCTAGTTTGCATGCGACCGCTAGCTGGCGCTGGCGCTCACCCAGATCCTTCGTTTCCTTCGTTGCCATGGTTTCGACGCTGAAGGCGATGTGATCTGTCTATTTCAGATTGCTGGAGATCAACATGCAGTTTTTTCCCGCGCTAATTTGCACACTAATTGGGTAGTGTCTTCTTCTTTTGACTCCGGCACCCCGAAAAAGAGTAAACAATTCCGCTTGGAGTATTGTTCGAGGTCGTTACTTTCTTTTTCCAGGCAGGCGATGCGCGATTGGTATCCTTCAATCACCCTATTCAACTTCTCTATCTCTTTTTCGTGCGATTGCTGAGTTGTCTCTAAATCCATTATTCTGCCTTCTTGTCTCTCAATGCGGTCCACCAGCTTAGCAAATTCTTCACTCGCAGCTTCTTTCACAGCTTGACGAACAGCTTCAGCCAAGCGTTCACTGCTCAGGATTTTATCAACGGCATCATTAATTGATTTCGGATTGGGCGCCATTTTGAATTTTCGGCGCGTGTAGAAAAAAAAAACACTCACACACACAAGTGAAATCTCTGACAAAAGTCACAAATATGATAAAAAATCAGGCGATGTTACTAAAAACCAGCTTTCACAGAAAAAGAGTTAGAACAAACATATATCCGTGTAGTTGCGAGATGTTATCCGGGACAGGAAGGTAGCAATAGCAGTTCCATCATGATATATAGTTCGGGATCCACGAGAGTATGTAGGCAAAAATCACAGTCACATCATAGTTTTACTCTCTTTTGTCTAACTATGATTGACAGTGAGTTCCGAGACCAGTATGAAAGGATTAACGGGCCATGTATCTTGACGAATGTTCAAGCGACATACCTGGTATAGCAGCAGTCAATTAGTCGTTGAAAGTGTGCATGTGGGACCATGCACGTCGCTGACCAATATAGCAAGTCAAATCATTGAAGGTACAGAGACCAACAACATTCACAGATTCTCTCGGACCAAAAGCAAATTTCAGTTGTCCCCTGGGCAAATCATACACTCCGATAGGAAAATACACAGTTCGGAATGGAAAATGTAAGATCCAGCAGAAATGACAGAAAATGTCAAATCCAGGCAGAAGCTACAGCCTGTTCAGGTGCACAGGGCCCATTGCGAGTTTGGTGCACAGGGTCCATTGCGAGTTTGGGCCCATTCAAAGCATTGCCATTGGCAGTGAGAGAAAGTAGCAGAAAAAAAGGAAAGAGAGAGAGAAAAAAAAATAGAATAATACGTGTTAACAGCAAGCTCCTAAAAGAAGTACAGAAGTTTGAACCCTATCAAACTAACAAACCCCGGTCGCACCCTAAAAATCAAATAAACTACACTTATTGATTTATTCAATCATATCAAATAATTAATATATTCCTACTTTATTAAATGCTAAGCTAATTTTTTCCTCTCCATTGCCAATTTCATTTCCTTTTCAATATTTTCCTGTATTCTCTTCTGAATTATATGGAATGATGGTAAAAAACGTGTACTTCTTGAGTTAAAGATGATATGTTTCAGCAAAATAATTAAAGAATTAGCTTAATTCTCACTGAGCTCAATGCATATCACGTATTTGTTTGTTTGTTTGTTTGGTTTATTTCTGCATTTTCTTTCTCCGAATACAATTGCAAATGAAAACAAAGTGATACAGATACATACAAATCAATACGAAGAAAAATCATTTGCGTAACAACATTCAGTCTGAAGTGGCATAATTATGAATCAAAATAAGATATTAAGGCAGACTTTATCTATTAACAAAGGAGAAATCAATACAGGGGACCGTCATCATAAGCAGAGCTTGACGTGGATGAGGCCCTATCTGAATATGTGATACCAATGTAATACAACACCAATTATATATGTACTCATAAAACTCTTAATCTTAATACACAAAACACATTTTGCTACAGAAAAAAAAAAACAGAAAAGAAAAATAGTGACTTGGCGCTTTAAAACAAGAAAAAAAAAACAGCACGCAGCACCAACAACATCAACAACATGTTTCATCAACATCATAAGATAATATCACTGCTCTCCATATATCTGTTACTATCTCTCCATATATATTTTACTATCCGACATTACAAAAAGAACGCAAACTGTTTGCTACAACACCAAAATCTAAAAGTTGCTCTTTGGTCTAAACCACTCCATGTAACGACTTTAACTGAAATTCTCTGTGTTTACAAAGAAGCGTTGTGGATCTTGGTCTAACAAATATTTCTTTAATTTTTTTCTTTCATATATTCAAAATGATCATGACCATCTTTCATTTCTAAATCGTACAATTTTTGCAAATTATTAGTAAAGGCATTATACATTTTCCGTGAATCTACATCTCTTAATTGTATTTTTTGCCCTAAAATCTTCAATTCGAAATCAAACACCACATCTATATACTGAAATTTAACAATTATCCTCTTATTCTTAAAATCATTAATTGGTAATACAGCTGTATCACATACACACACACACACACACACACACACACACTCACACGCATTTTATCTATAGTGAAATGTAGATAGAAAGGTATATGGACAGATATACAACACCCGACATTAAGTGGGGCTCAGGGCTACCAAAAATAGATTTTGGGCAAGCAAACGTTGTGCTTGTGTTTTGTGTGTTTTGTGTGTTTTGTGTGATTTGTGTGTTTTTCTTAGCCAGAATAGGATATAAATAACTCGCGCCTCATTGCTTCATAACTGCACGCATTTCAGCTAGTTGCCGTGGCCAGGGTTGCAAGACTGCCTATGTCTTGATGGCTGAGCTTAGTCTATATCACCTAAGTATATATATTTTTTCTTTTCCTGAAAGCCAAATGTTATGCACAGAATCATATAATTAGGATAACTAGTATGTTGTGTTGAATATAATACTTTCATGAAAATGTGTCGTGAAAATCATGTTTATTCTCTTGTTTTGTTTTGTTTTTTGTTTCATCGCCATCGGAGAAGATGGATAGCCCATATTCAGCTGCAATAGCTGGTATTCCATGCCATTTCATGCCTTGATTCAATATCCACTTCGTTAGACTTAGCAAAGTTAGCCACAGTATGCCTTATTTATAGCCCTTATCATATCTGCCAGTTTTCATTATCATGATTTATATTCTTTTGATATTTTATCAAACTATTTCATTTCTTGACTTTTTTCTTTCTTCTTAGTCACATACAATACTTGGTATTTGAAGCACTTAATCATACTTGCTATAATTGTGACATGATTATCATAGTTTATCTTCATCATTTCAATGTTTCATCACATGACTTTGTTTATTCACGTTTTTTATTATATACTTTTTCGAACCATCTAACTTTATTGTTGCACCACTAAAAACGGAGTTTGATTACTTTGGTGGTCCGAACGAGCCAATCGATGAAAAAAAATAATGTCGAGCCTGATAAACATATAACATAAAAAATATGTTTGAATGTATTCATTTATGACAATGTGAATCCCCTCTCCCCTTTCGTATTTTTTCCTTGTTGTTCTTATTTGTTATCTGTTTGCCAGCAGTAGACTAAATATTGGAAAAAATTAAGAAAAAAAATTATTTTAGGTTGAAAGAAAAAGAATTCATCAAACAACTGTGTTAAACTGCGGTCACTATCTATAAAAAATTCTTCCACGTTGGCATTTTGACATCAATGGGCTGTTCTGTCCCTTCGAAAATTCTGTCAGCTTCTGTCTCAGTTGATTGTTTTTTTTTCCTTACAGACTTTAAAGCGGACCTTTCCTTCGTTATTCAGGTGCTCGTGTTCATCCTATATGCATTGACTAATATATCTCATAGTGCAGTGATTACTCAGTTATAATTGCACTCTCAAGATATAAAAGTGCAAATCTGGAAACAAAATGCTTAGTAAACATTGTAAGCATGAAACAAGCAAACAAATGGAAACAGGTGGAAATCAAATTTCACTCTTCCACAATGTGTACTGAGTTTCTGTTTTCGTCGAATGAAGCAAACACTCATGACTGTAGAACATTTTGCTGTAATCAAATGACTAGAATTGCTGAGATAAAATCGAGCTAATTAGTGTACAGTATCATACACGTATTGTGTCTGTTTATCATGATACAACAATCTATTTTTTTTCTCTAGCAGAGTCTGAACATCCAGAATTTATTAAAAGTGGCAGAACTTACCCTCAGACAGCCGAAAAGACAGATGGCACTGAAAATCTATCGGTATGTATAATTTCATTAATAATGGTTCTTTTACCTCTATTATATTCCCTCTGTCTTTTCCATTAAAAAAAATCTTGCTATTCAATTCAATTCAAATTTATTCAATTGTTAGACCAAAATACATATCGTTATGAATCAACTTTCAATGGTAAGTTGCTAAAATGCATTCTTTTCATACAGAGAAGGCTATCAAAATCAAGTTTTTGTAAAAGATGACGGTCTTCTGCATTTTTTAGAAACAGTTTGAATAGCTAATAAGTTCTTTGTGTTTCTGATCACTTTGTCAATGTTGTATGATTTGTATTAATATCATCACTGTATAATTATCCTCGTAAAATTTCTACGTAATGTTTATGAATAACTACTTTGTTGAGGAATGCAAAGTTGTTTTACAAGTCAGTAATTAATTCACATAATCATGACAATGTACAATATTATGGAAACAAACAATTTTAACCCATAACTTTCTTGTATTTTGACCTAATTTCTGTGAAACTTTACTCTCTTTATTAATATTAGTAATTCTAAGGGGGAGGGAGGGATGAGGCTTCCATTTCAATATCAAATGTGATGTCCTCTTGTCGCGTGTTATTATGTCATCACAGGGGATCACTCCGGACCGTGTTGATGCAGCTACCAGAGATGACTTCATGCTTATACAAGATGCCATTCATGAAGAGAGACGGCAACGAGTGGCCGAAACTTGCAGTCGGCATCCCCGACAGCAACGCGATGTTCTTCGCGATCCACCGCAGAACATCATTGTAGACATTCCACACAAGATCCTCTTGTGTTTCGTCCCCAAGGTGGCGTGCACGAGTTGGAAGAAGGTCTTCCTTGTGCTCAAGGGCGTCATTGAGACCGTGTATGACGTCAACCAGTACCAGGTCAACCACAAACTCCAACGTCGGCTCGATTTTTTCGCCAATCAGACTTACGCTGAGAGAGAGGCAATTTTAGCAAACTTTACAAAATTCATGGTAGCCCGTGAGCCGTTCGCTCGAGTGCTATCCGCCTATCTTAACAAACTCTCACCGAATACAACTTTCAGTCGAGCGAAGCACTGGCAGAGAGAGATAGGTGAAGAAATAACGAGACACTTGCATGAAGAAAACACGATCGGATCTTCGGGAGGGTATAATGTGACGTTTGTCGACTTCGTGCGCTTTCTCACGGTGGAGGAACCGATGAGAAAACAGCACAATCGTCACTGGAATGAACTGCATGAGATGTGCGCCCCTTGCGACATTGACTATGATGTCATCGGTAAGTTTGAGACGATGTCGACAGACGCTGAGTATATTCTACGATTGTTTAACCTCGTCGACCTCGTCGACTTCCCTTCCGCGAACGGAAGCAGTCCTACCGGAAGCTCAAGTAAGCTAGAACAGTTCTATGGTCAGCTGCCTGCCGAGGATATCAAGGCGCTCTATGAGAGATACAGACTGGATTTTGAACTATTTGGGTACGATGTCCCTGAATGGGTCGATGATGCTTAGCATCCTTGTTGATATCGATATCTTAACTGGGCATAGAAGTGCAACATACTCAGAGAGTTACTGGTTTTACGCAGGATATCGCTTAAAATGAGCTGGCAAGTTCATTTCTATAGACAATCTTCTATTGACTTTGTTATAGACTCTGGTGAACTTTCTCCATGAGGTATAATGGTGATAATAATAAGTGATAATGATGATGATGATAATAATGATAATAATGATAATAATAATAATAATAATAATGATAATAATGATGTAGTGTATAACATTTACAAAACACTTGATTTCATATATTTTAAGCGCTGTGAAGTTAGAACAGGGAGGAAAAAAAACTGAAGTAGAAAACAATGGACAAGTGTATATACATTACCACATTAGACGATTGTATGTAGCAAAAATTATCCTAAAAACATTGGAGGTATTGGTTCTAATTTATGGGTATGTTTTTTTCCCCTATATGACACGATAGATTGGTATAGTCCATATTCACCTGCACCTGTCCAGTTGGGAGTATTTGAAGCTCACCACTTGACCAGCTTATGTACCTGTGGTACCGGTAACCATACGTGCTTGGGTTGTGAATCTCTCACAAAGCGGGACCTCCATAATTTTACATGTTGTATGTCCTATCCGTGGGACAGCGTGTTTTAGAACAGTTCTGCATTCGGCATTACGACAGACGTATCACTTGATGGCGTTCTCCAAGAGAAATCCCACTCCGGACCATGATGAATCTTTGATGTAACATTCATTCTAATGTAATTTGCCTTGGTTGGTTGCACTACTGTGTCTCTTATCATTTCGTTTGTCACACAGATTAGATTTAACTCTTCCTCACTCGTTTGTTTGAAAGTTACGACGCTGCGTGACATTGTTGCCTTTTTTTTTACTTTCTACCCTGAATCTGAAGCTTTGAATAATTCCTTATTGTCATGAATCCAATCTGACATTATCATAATGATATTCATAATTGTGTTATTGTATAATTGACTGGTCTAAAAGAAAGGATTACTATTGTATGCTTCTATTTTGCTAATTATGATTTTGCTAATAATTATGAGCGAGTATATAATCAGGAACACATTACATGTATACAAATGTAATACATAAGTTCATACACAATCATTTACGATAAATATGTATAATGTTATCACAGGTCAAATTAAATCCATTCTTGTTGATTCGAGATATTTGCGGTTGAAGCGGCTGCAAAACACAGAAACTACTCAAAATAAGTAGAATAGATAATTAATCATAACCATGATCATTTCAACAACATTCCTTGTTATGAAATAAATGAGGTATCTTTGGAAATGTTTTGTTCCAGTCCATTCCCGTATTACTTTCAAGATCCTACTTCTGACGTACAAAATCACACGTAATCTTGCACCCATATATCTTCAAAACCTAGTCTCTCTCCGCTCCTCCTCTTCTGCCAGACCCCTCCGTTCATCTTCCTCTCTCCAATTACTTCATGGCCCACGTACAAAAACCCGTTATGGTGACCAAGCCTTCTCTTCCATTGCTCCCACTCTTTGGAATAAACTCCCTCTTTATATTCAGAATGCCTCATCTGTTGAATCATTTAAAATTCTTCTCAAATCTCACCTGTTTAATCAGTCGTATTTTTTTTTCTGGAGGCGCACACAGTTATCAATTATTGTACCATTGTATCGCATGTATTTTTCTTTTCTTTCTTCTTCTTTTGTTACTGTTAACGCTGATTTTGTTAATGTTATTGTGTTTTCTAGTCTATTTGTATGAGTAGCAAAAGTGCGCCTAGAAACGTCAGTATGAAGCGCCATATAAATGCAATTATTATTATTATTATTATTATTATTATTATTATTATTATTATCATGTTTCAGTTTATCTGATTAAGAGTGACACTTCATGCGTTTTGTTGTCAAACGCTTGACACAACACACACACACACTCACACACACGCACACACACACACACATACACACACACATATATATATATATATATATATATATATATATATATATAATAATATGTTTAAAAATACATCTGTATATCTGGATATGTGTTTAATGTTATATGTATAACATACATGTTCCATTTGAAAATAATGACTCTATTCAGCAGTGCATGCAAGATTTTGACTATTTCTTTTTTTCGAGGGAATAATAAAAGAATTTTGGTACGAACGAATTGATATTTCCAAACGCAATATTGAGAAAATGAAATGCAGAAAATCGAGATAAGCTCAAAATGTGTGTTTGAAACCAGTAAAGGAGTACGCAGGTGCACTTTAATGCCACTGTGCACAAGCAGGGCAGGGATGTGCAATGATAGACTACGAGCTTCTCGCACTCCTATGTACATCTTTTGAGCACAAGTTTGATAGCAAGCAAGTGCTTTGCATGAAACAAAGCGGCCATCAATATTACTCTCATGTAGTTTATCTAAATATTGATCCTTAGGAACACCCCTCTTCAAGAATTCCTCCTCTACATTTCTGTTTCAATGTTAAATTTTTTTTTAGTACCTTGGTTTCTTTTTCTTGTCTCTCTTTTTTTTTTTTCGGGGGGGGGGATTGCCATAAGATTATGATACAGAGCACTTCTTGTTAAAAAAAAAAAAAAACGGCTTGTCTCCATTATACATTGGCAATCTATACGCCAGTGCCATCAGTTTATTGTAATACCGTATGTCCCTACAAAAATTACAACGGGAGCTCCGCAGTGATATCTTTAAAAATAGAGAATTAATCTAAATACAAATTCTGGGTATGAAACTATAACTCATTGCCCACATCTTGCAGAAACTCCTATTCGATTTGCTTCAGTGGTCAAAGAGAAATGAGGAATTTTGTAGAGGATGTCAGGAATCTCTTCCCTCCAAGTTTTGTCTATTGTATTCACACACAAGAGCATCATAGTGCTAAACTTGGAAAAATCAGACTCATGACATGCTTTACAACAATCCACATTTCTTTGTGACCGCTTAACAAAATTAAATGGGGTTTTCTGCGAAATAGAGCTCAGATGTTATATTTTCAGACATTGAAGTAGAATTTAGATAGTTTAATCATATTGGGTGTTATCAATGCGAAAATCTGAGTGTATTTTTTTTTGTGGGACATACTGTATCCACGGAGTTCACGATGCGCGTTTTATCGTCAGTGCAACGGATTCTTCCTTCTGATGGACCGACATCAAAGCTTCTCGTTCTCCTCCGTTTGTCTGCAACGATACCTTGGTATTTCGTATATGAAACTTGCTATATATCATCAGTACTTCCATTTCATGTCAGGAAATTTCGCTCTTTCAATTTTGGGTGGTAGGTTTTTAGCAGTCTCCTTCATTAAAAAAAAGAAAAAAAATCTGACTCGTATTGTCATAAAAGTCCCTGTCCTTAGTATGCTCCGTTCACAATATTTTCCTTGTACTTATTTTGTATAACTTTGTTTATGTAAATATCTCATTGCAATTGTGCATTTTTATTGTTAATGAAATAAATGAAATAAAATAAATAAAATGTAAAATGAATAAAAATTAGTATTGATTACGTTTGTGATTGTGCAATACACTAACAGTCAACAATGAGGGCGCTAACGCGTTTTATGCAATGCAATAAATGAGGAGTTCACGATTTAGCGCGTGTCTCATTTTGATCTTTAGCTAACATGGAAAGGTCTTATGATGAATTAGCATTCTTTGTTGAAGCATGTTTTCTTTGTAATCACTGTAAATGCATGGAGCGTTTTTGTTAAACATTTTTTGATGTATCACTGAAACTAGTGTCAAACACAAAACTAAAGATACAGATCATCACTTATTTTAGGATTCCTTACGTTTTAAAGTCAATGGCAAACGCACAAAATAATATTCTCCTCTGACCTTTATTTTGCACGTGCACAAATCACAACTGTGAACTCCTTTAGTCCTGCAGTGCTGTACGTTAAATATTGTATATCAAAACTCACGTCGGAATGCGTCGAATGATTTTTCTATTTATTTATTTCTTGTATTCCGTTTTATTTTAACAGGGTAGCCCTTTCAGTTAAACAAAACAAAAAACTGATTTACAAAGGGGCCCTGCATAAAAACAAGACAAAATACATACAAAGTTGCATACGAAAGTACAGTAAATAAAACAACAACAACACATGGCTTATAAAATATTATTATGTATATGAGATTTTAATCTCATGACTTTGATTTACAAAGGGGCCCTGCATAAAAACAAGACAAAATACATACAAAGTTGCATACGAAAGTACAGTAAATAAAACAACAACAACAACACATGGCTTATGAAATATTATTATGTATGTATATATATATATATATATATATATATATATATATATATATAATGCTAAATTACAGTCAAAAAGTATTTCACAATGAATGATTCGTTCGGATAGACTCAAATATCACATTCAACAATTTTATATTCTAATATGCAAGGGAGCTTGCTGTCTTTTTAAATATAAGCCAAATTTTCACACAACCACTGACGCATTGAGATTCACATCTTTGTAAACACTTTCGTAATTCATAAGCGTTGAGGTTAGCAATCAGTAGGCCCAAATCTATGTATTTTGGGGGTGATGAGCGTATTTCAGAAGGCTCTTTAATCCGAAAATGAAATATGGTTGATTATTCCGAAACACACAAATTCACTATGCTTCGATGTTCGTTAATCCGGAAATGAAATTGGGTTCGTTAATCCGAACGTTTGTGGCGTTATTCCGAAGGTTAATTAGTCCAAAAATGTGATAAGGTTCCTTATTCCGCTATCATTACTATTTTTCTCCATCAGATCAGAAATTTTCTACACCGAGATCCTGCAAGTGGCAATACCTAACAATCAGTGTTATATCAATATGCTGCACAAAAGACACCACAAAGTACCTCTTCATAATACATAGACTGAGCCTAGGTTGAATGTCTCCCTGTAATACCTTTTGTTATATTATCTTAGTAACATGGAAATATGCAAAGATATGCTCTGTCTAGGAAAAGAATGCATTCGAATGTATTTTGTTGATTATAATCAGTACTGTAGCAATGACTTACAAATGACGTCACCGACAGACATAGTTTTGGAAGTTTCCTTTTTTTTTGGGGGGGGGAGGCATATACCACTTTATCGAATCTATCTGAAGAAAAATAGTGAGAAAATATTATTGCTACAGTATCACAAGGCTCGTATTAAGATATTCACTTGACCACATAAAGTGATGTTGACGGTATAATGAATCAACATCGAAGTTATAATGCATTTGCATTGCAGAAACCCTTTTAGGTAAAATTCCACATCATTTTCACATTGCCTAGATCCCATCAAAACTCAGAAACTTTTGTGTGTGTGTGTGTGTGTGTGTGTGTGTGTGTGTGTGTGTGTGTGTGTGTGTGTGTGTGTGTGTGTGTGTGTGTGTGTGTGTGTGTGTGCCTGTGTACCTACTATATTGTCTGTTTAATCATACTCGTCTGGCGCGGATATTCCCTAAAATGCGATGCCTTTCATGCATCAAGGCACAGGTTACGTCTGACTAATATCCCATTCTCACTTTGGCCATGCAGGCACATGATTTTCGCAAACACGACTCATTAAGACAATCAAAACAAAAGGGCGAAACTTCCGCAAACTGATGGGGCTGGTTCGTCGGTGTGGCATGGGTAGTTTCGCCCTGTTGGGAGAACAAGGATACATCCAACATTTAAGACAATTTGTATAAGAGAAACGTGAGCCAAAGAAATAACATTTGAGAAAGGACTGGAACAAATAGACTTAACCAAGTTTTACAACATGCTAATGTAGGTGAAATATAGACGGATTAACTCGTCCAGACTCAAAACGGTTGCGAGAAAAAAATGCTTTGAAACAACAATATATTCGTGTAAGAGTAGCCAGGTTTGATAAAACATTTCCAGCATAGTATTGAGAGCGGTGACAAGCTGTATAATACGTACTGTGCTCATAAGAAGTGATTCTAGTGACTAATGACTAATCAAAACATATCCACGACTATTTTTCTTGACATTCTCTTCCAAATGGTATTGTTCAGGGCATGGTAAATTCAAAAATTTGTCCAATTAAATTCTCAAGTCTCTAAAATTAACTGTTTTACGCAATTGGCAACACCTTTTCAAACATTTTGAATGAAATGTGCTTTAATCATGCTACTGCTAGAGTGGAATATCAAGAGAGTGGAATAAACATTTAGACCTAAACTAAACTGTCAATATTTTGTGACCACGAGTACAAATGTAACTGTTTAAAATTCATAGCACTTGCATTTCATTCAATGGTTTCTCACGAAAAAGAATATGTAAAATTCCATTGAGAATTGGTAATTTTAGGAAGAATAATTTGCTTAGTAACTCATGAAAGAAAAACAAATTAGAAACACCGTGTTTATAATAACATTGAATGACTAGCAATTAGTGAACATTAAAAAAAAGTTAAATCGTTAATAAGTAAAAAGGTGATCAATCAAATCAGTTGCCGTCCCTATGAAAAGGATGAACGGGTAGAAAGAAATTCGAGAAAATACTGAAGCAATAGCTCCTTAATAAGATTGTTACATCTGGATTATTATTTTCTAAATTACGCTATATACAATATTGTATTTCCCATCAGTAGCACTTGAGCAACTAATACTTCAAGGGGAAAGAGGTTGCCATTAATAATCATTGACCCAAAACACTATTTCTCATGATATTTCGTGTCCAAATAAAAGGAGAGCTGTGAAGGGTTCCCGTAACTGCCTCTTATACTGTTAATGTTTGAATGAAACAATTTGAAATGTTAGAATGCTTTTGCTTTCTTACTTTAAGTCCGACTTTTATACAACAATATGAACGTGTTTGGAATTGCACATTACGCATCTTATACACGGCGAGACAGCTTATTTCATGATATTCCTGTGTTGTATGACCCTCAATGGTGTTCTTGGTAGTTTGCTTTGGATCTTGATTAAGAACTTTAACCCTATAAAGCCCAAGGGGGGGCACATTGTGCCCCCCCCTACCAGATTTTTGTTTGCCACTCCTTCGTCCTTAATCCGATTTCAACCAAATTTGGTGACTTTTCCTAAAATCTTATTGCAAACATTTTGATATATAATTTAGCTATATTTGATGTTGCTGGTTGCCATGGCAACCATAAACTGACAACCATGTCAGTCAGATTTTGCATCTTTTTTCTGTTCCCATTTCTTTTAACAGCATTACAGTGTATGAAATGGGTGTTTCTTGGCTGAAATTTGTTGAAGAAGCAACATTTGACGTAATTATGGTCCTGGAAAGTTTTTCTTATTATTTCCTTTGTTTTTATGTGACAAAGGCATAAAACAATAGATATAATAGA
The DNA here is from genome assembly GCF_040938485.1 of Diadema antillarum. Classification (NCBI taxonomy): domain Eukaryota; kingdom Metazoa; phylum Echinodermata; class Echinoidea; order Diadematoida; family Diadematidae; genus Diadema; species Diadema antillarum. Next base: position 430,890 of record NW_027272178.1, on the reverse strand, counting down.
GATAATTGAAAACAATAATATTTTCTACAGATTGCCCCTATATTTTGAGTTATTTTGATTCCTTCACCCAAGTTATGCCTCTAATATCATTAGTTTATCATATTATCAATTTGCAATCTCAAAATTCCACTACTATGCAAATATGAAATGTCATAACTATACGTGTACCCATCCCAAACATTTCATCTCAGGTCTCATAATGTATCACTATGTTGATATGAATAGCGCCCCCATGTGGTGACCTTCAGAAATTTCAAACATAAGAAATAATAAAATTCCACTTGCTTATCATTTGTGGCAAATATGAAAATGATTGGTCCATAATAAGACATATATAATGGGGATAAAGAAATTATACCGAAAAATCATGTTTTTAGCATATTTCCTATGTATTTCTTTATATTTTTGTAAATAGCGCCCTCCGTGGGTGACCTTGTGAAAATTCAAATGTACGGTCATGTAGAGTATGAGTTACTCTACCCACGTGCCAAATATGACGATGATACATCAAATACTAAAAAAGTTATATAGGGGGGGCACAATGTGCCCCCCCCCCCCCCCTTGGGCCTGCGAGGGGTCAAAATAGCTTGGGCTTAATAGGGTTAATGAATCTGTTTGACGATGGTTATCATATAGGATCTAGAATGCTGAAAACTGGATTGCTTCTTCATGTAACCATAAAGAATCCGATCGATGCCATATCGCAGCTGTTTATAGGACATTGACAAATGACAATACTCCTCAAGTGCCATGCATTCTCACAGTGACTTGTACTGTGTCGCTCCCAAAAACTCAAAACAGCCGCAGGAACCACAAACCTATATTTTTGTTGAGATACTGCGCAAAGTTCAGGCTTTGGTATGGCTTTAATGGCGTCAAGACAAAAGGTCTAAAGTAGATCTGCTGTGTTCAACTGATATTGCACGCACAGATACGCAAACAATTTGTATGTCAAGAAGTCTACGTGCTCATTTTGGTGCGGGGGAATTCCCAAGCACTTCGATGCTTCCATTGCAGCTGGTATTGTATAACTCGCACACAAACAAATTGTATCAATATCTGTGAGAGACTGTCACGGTATTGTCTGGATATTAACTTCCTAAGGAACCTGCTACAGCATTCCATAGTACTATACTACAAGTGTCCGAAAGACATTTTTGAGGGAACGGTAAGAATGCATTGTTTAAGAGCTCCATTCTTCAATAGTTAAGTTTGATTTAACTTTTGATTAAAAAAATATTTTTAACGAGTAGACCCCTTGGTTTTGGGGTGTACCCTATACCCCCTATTATACCAAAGATAACAACAAGAACTTGAAATGTACCACAGTTTGTAAGATATAACGCGCTGTTTTATTGTTTTTACGAAGACGCCCTATAACTTGGATGGAAACATTGAGACCACGTTGCAAAATCTTCGTGTAAGTAATCAGCGGAAATGAGACTGAAGTCTATTCTTGAAAATATAATACAACGCAATAGAAAGTTGTTTAAAATGCTTGTTGTATTCAAAAACTATAAATGTCTTTATAACCCTGTGCTAGTTCTTAAGCATTACATTGCTATTTTACCTCGTGTGCAGAGGGCTGAAGAAAAATTATAGGCTTTTGTCCCCTTGATCACTGAGGGTTGCTCCGATATAAAGCAGGGCATTCCTAACCCCTCTGTTGATATGTGTGTGTTAAAACAAAAAGAAAACTCACATTGATTCGAAAATATTGCTGAGTATACGTCTCGTCTTGCTCTCGTGCACGGAGTTGGAATTGCTCAACATCAGGCTTCTTAATTTTGACAGTTTACACCCAATTTTATACTTCAATGAGGATCAGTGGGGAAAATGTCTTACTCGCAGGTATGTTTACGAGTGTCATGATCAAGACTGGAATCGCGAACTAAGTCTGCTTCGTCACTGTATAATCGCGTCTTTGCTGAAAAGTCGTCAGAATTTGGGCGCCATGGCAGAGTTGGAAGAGTTGGAAGAGTACAGCCAGTATTCTGATGCGATCAGAGAAGTGATGGATTCGGAGGGTGTATTTCCCGACGATATTCCCAAGAGGACAGCGAGGCAGGGGGTCCGTTGGATACGCAGTGGTCCATTGCAGCCACTGCGAGTGGTCATGGAGTAGCTACAGATCTCATGTCGTCATTAATTTAAGGAAACAGAGGGTGGTTAGGGTAAGTGGCAAACATCTAAAAACCTGTACTGTTGAAATGCTTTCCATGGTTCATGAGATCAGTTCATTCATTTTTCATGACTTTAATGGATTTTGCGAATTTTTTAACGTAAGAATCCCACTGTCTTGTTGAACTGCGGGAGCATGGAATAAACATGTCGCAATATTGCTCTGGTATTCGGCAAGTGTATTGGCAGCACAACAGATCATTTTGTTTAATACAACGTATTTTCATACACGCACCCACACAAAATCAGTAAAACAATGTAATCAAGGTGAATACTATAAACCGAAGTACACTGAATGTTGTGACTTTTATGATAAATTTTAGATAAGTGATTAGGTATCATTGGCTGAGTTTGCAATCAGCATAGTCAAACATTCATGACAATACGACGACTCATAAAGCTTGCATCGCCTTCTTATCTAGCCTTTATTCAAGGCTTGCTATCTAGCGTGTATAGCTAAACGAAAGTGCAAACTCACGCCTTTTTCACTCAGAATCTGATAAAACAGTAAGAGAATTAAAACAGAGAATTTGAGAGTTTCCTAAGTTTTCATAAAATCAAAAAGCACCAAGATCGACAATAAAAAGAGGAGACGATAACAATGTACGTCATTACTTCCCATTGGTTGTTATGCAAAGTGTCATAAAATCCCGTGCTTTGTTAATCTACAATTTTCCATCCTGAATGAACATTGCTCGTTTATTACGACACTATACGAACACATCGAGGAGAAGAACACATCCCATATCTCTACACGTGTAAGTGTTTCTGACATCAAAGATAAAAGAATACCAGTAATGAGGACTGGTCAGTGTAACGCTTAACATGTAACAGGAATCGCCAACAAAAACAATAGTGGAAAGAGCCGAAGCGGTAGTGGTATTAGAGAGGCGATAAAAGTCGCATGGCCATACAAATTTACACTATGATACATGTATTGATATTTTTTTAGTCATCCGACACCGTCAGTTATTAACATTGGTGTGGCGCTCCGACGAAATGAGTCATAAGTCGCACGGGGAGTTTTCCCGTAATGAGCCGAAAATGAAGGGGAAGCACTGCTCTGGTCGAAATTTTTTTATTGCGGATTTTGATTCCTTGATGTTTTATCTGTTTGTACAGAAAATTTTAGCGTGTAAGAATGAGTACAAGTGTCCCAAATCACAGTTTTCCTGAGACAATTTTTTTCGGTTACATTTTTTTCGAACTCTCGCCTTTGCGTTGCGTTTCGCACCTATTGTTCTTGCCCGATCGAGACTCCGCCTCCGTTGCTAGGGTGTATGCTAATGAGGCATTGCTCTTGACCCCATTGAAGACAAAACAAAGCATGATGCGCGCGGCGGCGTCGGCGGCCAAGCGGCGAGGGCTTTAGAATATTACGCAATAATAGTGAGCTGACCAAGGCTATCGATTGCATGACCAGCGAGTTTCGTTTGATACATGCCCTCCATTTCATGAAGTGGTGATTGATGTGACGCACAAATCGCGCTGAAAAAAATAATTCCATCGAACGATCACGCAAAATTTATGATACTTTATCTATGAGCTAATACAATGATCATATATCGAACTTGAAACCTCTTTATGCGAGTGTGTACTTTTACAACGGTTTTTAATTGGCCTCATTAATGAATTCATTCAAATAATCATAACTTTCTTTCCCTGGTACGTGACTTGCTGTTTAAAGTTCATCTCTGGAGATATAGTAGGGCCTAAGTTGTCAATTAAATGTATTATCGTTTTTATAAAGTCGACAATTCGTGTGATAATTCGCCAAATGTATGTAATGCCAGGGAGGTGAGAGGTCTCACCTCCCTGGTAATGCGTACTATTATTTCCCTGGTTAATAAAACTTATTGCCCTATTTCTTATGATGGTTTGGGCCGTGACGGCATGGAGAGAAATCGGAAGACAAACATTATTAATGCCCAAATATGTCGTGTTCCCTTTTGAGGATATTCTGACTCTTGTCATCTGTGTATTTTTTAGAAGTAGGACCTAATTGAGAAAGGGACAGAAAGCTGTGTCGCTACTCAAAAGTGTGTTTTTTCATTTTGTTTTGTTTTTTAATCAGAATGTGTGTAATGATAGCTGTTTGTCGTGTATTGCGTGTAGCTGACATGTGAGAGGTCAAGTCTGCAAAGAATTTGGCTAACAGCTTTGCGAAGTAGCAGCGCTAATTGCCCATTGAATTGCGTATTCTGAGGAATTTCGAATGAAAGAACTCGGACGACACTGTTCACGCCTTGTATCCGAATAAACCCCGCATCAACGAAGCCTTAAACAATGAAAGGTAAACTTCCTGCTATCAAGGGGTGGATAATCACGCAACCAGTATTCTTTCGTCGCCATTGATAGCAGAATCAGTGACGGAATGGAGTAACAGTGTTGGAGGATCGGCATTATGTCTGCTAATTTGCAAAAGAATTTTTCAGTCCCCTTTTGTCTTCAGAACCACAGTCAGGGACGCTAACTTACTCTATCTCCTACAAGCTGTCGTTACTATCTTAAAACGTGAATTTTATGAAAGGTTAAAAGTGATCGCGGAATCAGTTCTTCTGCGTGACACATGCAGGCTTTTATAATAGCATACCAAGCTTAAATCGTTTACCTGTATAGAAAGGGCAGGGATACACACTTATCGCAATCATCCGGATTTGAGAGTGATACACCGTCTACTACTTTTCTTCATCTTTCCCCCAACAAAGACCAAGGTAATTCAAAACAGACAAACAAACAAACTAACTAACTAACAAACCAGCAGTTGCATTATATCAGAACGTATACAAATTTTTGTGTTTCATGTATGTATCATCTCTTGATGTATAGTAGCGTATCCGGGCACTTACCCCCTGGGCAACTACCCTCCTGATAACTACCACCCGGATAATTACCCCCAGGTCTATTCCCCCTTAGGGCAACAACCCCCCCCGAACAACTACCCTCCTAGGGCAATCACCCTCCAGGGCCATTACCCCCTAGGACAACTACCACCCGGTCATCTACCCTCCTAGGGCAACTACCCCCAAGGGCAATTACCCTTAGGTCATCTACCCCCCCGGATAACTACCCCCTGGGTAACTACCCCCTGGATGACTACCCCCCGGATAGCTACCCCCCAGATAACTACCACCCGGATAACTACCCCCTGGATAACTACCCCCGGAGAACTACCCCCTGGGTAACTACCCCCGGATAACTACCCCCAGGATAACTACCACCCGGATAACTACCCCCCGGAGAACTACCCCCCGGAGAACTACCCCCGGAGAACTACCACCCGGATTACTACCCCCCCCCCCCCCATAACCATACCCCGATCCCCACCCCCGCCCTCTCCTGATACCTACTGGACAACCCTCCCTCCCCGCCCCCCGAAAGAAGTACCACCCTTTGTAATTTTTCCATAAGTTCATAACACCATATCAGAAGATGCACCTTTCTCTTACACTGTCATCATTTACTCTTTTGGCTTGTCATTTTCTACCGTTATAACACATTAGAAGATAAACATAAGAAAAGGAGAGTTGATTTCACTGCAATTCATATTTCCTTAACATTAGCGAGGGACCCTTCGACATAAAGCCATAATTTCTGATAGGATCCGGGCACGGTTTTATGAAGTCAGTCCTGACAAGCTGTCAGTTCCACACAATTACCAATCGTTGTAGGTCGATCAAAGCAGGTCCATGGTAACAAGTCGGTGACTCGAGCTTATCAATCAAGCAGAACCCATGGTTTTATTGAAATTATTAGAGACTAACAAGATGTCATAACTGGCAACTTTTATCAAACGGTGCCCTAATCTGTCATAAGAGTAAGATTACAGCTTGTTTTACATACAAGTAGAATTGTGCTAGTTTTCAAGTTAAATGTTCTCGACACTTCAAGGGGAAATCCAGTTCATATATAAGTTAGTCTGATTAGAAAGAGTAAAATATTACGAGTTTAACGGTATTTCTTTTTTTTTTTACAAAACACCCCTAGTTGTTAACGAAGTCTTTTGTCCTGCACCCTCTTTTTTAATAGATCTATAGAGAGTTGTAGTTGACAGAATCCTTTTTACATTATATGGCTGCTCTGTTTTATCCCGGCCATTTCAAGAGTATTTTTTTTTCACAAAAAACTTGAATCCTTCTTGGAATAACATGCTCTTTAATATTTCGTAAGGGATTTCTAATTTTCTCACCCAAAAGATATTTAAAACCTGAAGTTAGGTCTCGACCAAAACCAGACGATATGTAGTGAAAAAATGTTGTTTTTTTTTCAATTCAAATAGCAAACGTTGTTCGAAAATAACAATAAGAAACGTAATTTTCTGGGGAGAGTTATTGTAAGAGGGGTGACTGTTTGGAGCCTAATTTTAATAAGGAGTAATTGTCAAGGGAGGTAATGCTCTGCGGTGATCATACCAAGGAGGTGACAATCTCTTCCCACATTCTTGATATACTAGTTGTTAATGCCCAATGATGCAGTAGGGCAATTCTGAAATGAGCGTTAACGGTATAACAGTAAAATAGTTACAAAATTGATGAAACAATGCAAAGAGAGAAAATTAAGACAGAGACGAAGAACACAAATAAAGATACAGTGCACTCCCATTACAACGAACACGGTTATAACGAAATTTCGTTATAACGAAGCAAAACTTCTGGTCCCCAAATTATCGCCATTAAAGTCTATGGTACACAATTCGCTTATAACGAAGACCGTTATAAAAATTTTCGTTATCACGAAGTATTTTCTGAGCACCACTGACAAAGAAAAATAAAGGAAAAGAGCATGTAATTTTTAAAAGGATTCAACGTTTATTTGATGAAAATTGGTGTTCAAATGGCTGATATCCAAAAAAAGTGATAATAATAAAAGGCGACATGCCCACCTTTATTAGGATCTCTTTGTTTCACCTTGATTTTTGGATATCTCAGCCATTTCAAAATCGATTTTCATCAAATAAACTTTTGATACCCCTTAGAATTGCATGATCTTTGACACACATAGAGTGCTTTCTGAATATCTCGCAAAACGTTAAAAGCAAAATTCTCACCTCGACCAGAACTGTACATACCCTTTAAAACTTCTTTTATACTATACTATCAAGAGAAATCCGAAATTTCGGAACAGTAAAAGAAAATACAGATTTAGCGAAAATAGTTTTGGTGAAAGGCATTGACATTTACTGGATTACCGGGTAGGATATGAAGGGACAGCTTCGTGTTTTATGAACATAGAGTCAGAATAGTAGAGCAGATAAGCCGAAAAATTGTGCAAAATTTGACTAAAGCATGAAACTTTCACCAGTGTTAGTACATGTTACGAGATTCATTTTAAGATCGGGAGGTAAGTCTGAATTGACCTCTGATGACCTCCAAAGGTCAATGACCTCAAAATTTGATAAAAATTGATATTTTGCGTCATTGATTAATGTTAAATATGGTAATGATGTACTAAAACTCAGTTTCGTTACAGTGAAATTGTCTTCATGTTCCATAGAACCCTGACAGGTTTCTACCTTTGACCTCTGATGACCTCCAGAGGTCAATGACCTCAAAATTTGATAGAAAATGACATTTTGCGTCATTGATTAATGTTGAATATGGTAATGATGTACTAAAAACTCATTTTTGTTACATTGGAATTGTCTTCATGTTCCATAGATCCTTGACAGGTTTCTACCTTTGACCTCTAATGACCTCCAGAGGTCAATTATTGACCTCAAATTATCAGAATTTTGATATTTGGTGCAATTGGTTGATGATAAACATAACGCTGTCCTAAAAATTAATTTGTGTTACAACTGAATCTTTTTCCTATTCCTCAGATCAAGGGAAATTATTTACGCGTCTCTGCCTTTCTGAGGACTGTGACAGGTCAATGACCTCAAAATATCAAAATATTGATATTTGATGTATATTCAGTGGTTAACTGTTTACCTGGTGTGCAATCATGCATTATGCTATTAGCATATACTCCATTGTATAAGAAGTGTCTTCTCATTCCACAGAACATTGGTCATTACCCTGAGTATATCCAACTTTGACCTCTAAGGACAATGTGAGGTCAGACTTTTAGAATATCACTAAAAATTTGTGTAGGATTGCAAATATTGATGTTTGGCTTCATTGGTTTAATCCTAAATGTTTAATCATGTACAAATCACGCCTTGACGTTATAATCAAAGAATGTATGCACATTCCAATTTAAAGCATTGGTTCATAGTAACAGGTCTGAGGAATGTGAGCGGTCAATTATTTCAGAAATGAAGCTTACGTGTCTTCAGTGATGGCAGTGACCTCAAATATAATATTTGTTTGGGTAAGTTATGCAGACTATAGCTTGCATGAAATTATATGCAACATTATCCAATTTACACTGGACAAAATTTGTACGCTTAAACATGGAAGGTGGGGAGAGGAGTACCATATTTTGGGTTGATGCTTAATAGTTTGTGAACAGGCATATGGCAAAGTCCCTTGAACTGGATGAAAGGGTGACAGATGCTAACCAGAAAACAACAGGCCCACCTCATCAGCGATGTACGTCACGAGTCAAACAACCCGACTCGTACAGCCCATGAGTTACGCAGCCCACGAGTCATACATCCCGTGACCTAAACACTAGATAAACAAGGTCAATGAGCTCGGCATCAAATATAATAGGCCCACAAGCTGAGCGGTCCGCGAGCTCGACACTCGAGGAAAACAAAGCCCACGAGATTAATATATGTATTACATCAGAAAGCTTAATCTATTCAGTGTAGGTCTTGTGGACCTCCACCTCCCCCCCCCCCTCCATGTGTCGGATTCGTATGGGCCTGGTTTGCCTAAGTGTCAAGCTCATGGGCAATGCTACCTAGTTTCCAGCTGGCGGGCCTGTGTTGGTCAGTGTCAAGCTCGTGGGCTGTATGGTTCCGGTGAATGACTCATGGTCCAGGAGCATACAGTGACGTCATGGACCATTTGGAAGGCGACATACTGTGAGGCATAACATGCATTCCACATGAAGCAACCCTGTGTCTTGCAACTTGCTATTGTCATCCAATTAAGTTTGGGTCATTACGTCAGGCAATTTTGGGCATTTTTTCAATGACCTGTTTAGGAACCTCAATTCCAAATAGGAGTGGAACTACTATTTACTCTAATTGTCTTCTTTATGCTCGATACTCCTTAACACTTGGGCCTGGCCAAGAGTTGTGCCCCCATGCCCAAATATTGGTTGTTTCCAATATGCCGCCATCCGGTTTGCATCATATGTGTGAATCAGGGTACGCTGGCAGCGGGTAATATCACCTGCATGATCCGGTTAAGACTCTCTGCCAGCAAGTGGTGATTCAGTGTAACCTGCTGAAATTGGTCTAGATCTATACCCTCGATCTCTTTTAAGACAGGGCAGCATCTGCGTCTTCAGTGAAGCACGCGATCGGCACACAGATCTCCTCCACGACTAAACTGGATAGACATCCTGTAGTCAGACCAGTGTTCTTATAGGTCCACAGCCACTGTATGCGATCATCAGAGTCTTCCAATGGCAATATCTAAACAGTTTGGGTGAAGGCAAGCTTTTGTCTCTATGATGAGTGCATTGCACATAGAGTACAGGATGCACGAGCTGATAAGAAAGCTTCTTTTTGAATCGCGGGATAGGCTACACTCCTTTCTCAGGCAGAGGTTCTGAATTATCAGGTCGTGCTCAGTCTGCACACAGTGAGCTGAACACCATATCAAGTATAAGTGTGTAATGATTGTGTGTAATGATATGGGAAAAATGCATGGAAAAATCAAAATACATGTTTATGTATTTTACGTGGAATCAGTTCCTGTCTGTTGTCTTAATTGGAAGAAATGCATCAATCTTGCAATGTTGTTGTTTATTATTTTCCCTCTCCATCACGAGTATAATATATGGAACGTGTTGATCAAAGTTTTTGTGATGTCGGAAAATGCGAGGCTGTATTGCAGGTGGCCTATTGAAGGTGGCCTTCAATTTGTTTTTCAGAGTATATTGGCATGTTTAACAGACTGTAACTCACAAATATGCCTCTTGAAATGTTTTGAAAAACTTCTGCTTGCTTTTACATGAGCGGATGATTATCAGTTGTTTTTTCTGCTTTTTCATTTTGTGTGAAACAAAGTATTGTTTCTCTTCAAAAGATAGCGTGCCAATTAATCTGCACTTACTGTTAGTGCTCTATCGGCCCTATAAGACATTCAAACCCACCTTCAGCCTAGACATCCGTAGACGTTGTGGTGTCGAGCGGGATCTGAACATCTCTCATGAAGCGAGACTTCTCTTTTCTTTTCTTTTCCCCACTAACAATGTGAAACAAAGATATCCGTAGGCATTGTAGTATGTAGTCGTGGTAGAGCGAGACTTCTCTTTTCTTTTCTTTTCCCCACTAACAAACAAGTTTTCAATAGCAGGAAACATAACAGAGGTATTCGCACATACTGTTTACATTTCCCATCACATGCATTTTAGCGTGCCAATTAATCTGCACTTACTGTTAGTGCTCTATCGGCCCTATAAGACACTCAAACCCACCTTCAGCCTAGACATCCGTAGACGTTGTGGTGTCGAGCGGGATCTGAACATCTCTCATGAAGCGAGACTTCTCTTGTCTTTTCTTTTCCCCACTAACAATGTGAAACAAAGATATCCGTAGGCATTGTAGTATGTAGTCGTGGTAGAGCGAGACTTCTCTTTTCTTTTCTTTTCCCCACTAACAAACAAGTTTAGCAAGAAACATAATAGAGGTATTCGCACATACTGTTTACATTTCCCATCACATGCATTTTAGCGTGTCAATTAATCTGCACTTACTGTTAGTGCTCTATCGGCCCTATAAGACATTCAAACCCACCTTCAGCCTAGACATCCGTAGACGTTGTGGTGTCGAGCGGGATCTGAACATCTCTCATGAAGCGAGACTTCTCTTTTCTTTTCTTTTCCCCACTAACAATGTGAAACAAAGATATCCGTAGGCATTGTAGTATGTAGTCGTGGTAGAGCGAGACTTCTCTTTTCTTTTCTTTTCCCCACTAACAAACAAGTATAGCAGGAAACATAATAGAGGCATTCGCACATACTGTTTACATTTCCCATCACATGCATTTTAACATCGGAATTTTCATGTACACATTCTGCCTGGAAAAGAATTACCAAGAACTTTTCAACACAATACATGTTCAAAAGAAGCCATTTGGTTCATATATAATTTACTCGACAGAGTGACTTATAGGGGCCTACTTATCACTGTCCACGTATTCGAACAGTTTTCGCTAAATATACAAGCGGATGTTCACAAGACTGCAAAGAGTAGAATGATTTGCCCCTTAACATGTCAGACTACTACATCTCTTGAAATATCTTCAAACGTAAATTAAAGTCATTCCTCTTAAATGATTACTCTCGGTCGACGAATGAGGTCCTCGTCTGCATGTCATTGTCGATCTCGTCAGTGTGACTGCATGGGCCGTCCGTTGAGCGGTCTGCCGTCACGCTGTCAGTAGGCCTATTCTCTTCGTCACCATCACTCTCCACTTTGTATCAGTCTGACAGGGCGCTTCAACATCTCCGATGACACCAGTTGACTATTTGGAGTTTGTAATTGCACTCCAAATTGGCGTAAACCAAAGTTTTGTGCTATCGTGACTCCCAGTTTTTCCTAATGTCCTGCTGCTCGCCGGTTCAGTCATGACAGTCAGATCCTCATCACATTCACAGCGAAGGTCGATGGTGCATTCGGCGTCGATAAAGATTAGTTGGTTGACTTGGAGGGGGGGGGGGGCATGATGTACCAAGAAAGGGGAACTCCTGACTTTATCTCTGTGGTCTCCAACTATTCTCAAAGTTCCTCAAAATTCCAAAATACTCTGCAGCCTTTGTTTCACTACATAGTGTGAAGCCGCTCCCACTGTGCTTGCCACTCTAACTGATTTCTCGGCTGAGACATGTTTTTTTATAACTAATTTACTAACAAACTTCCTTTCCCTAAAGCATTTCATTGGCTCAATCTTACATTGGGGTGTGGCGTTCACTGGAAATTAATTTCTTACTGGTCAAATGTTCAATTTGCTCCTCCTATTCGTTTCTGTGAAAACTCAATTTTCTATGATTCATCTCAATTTCTGATTAACTCGCCCACTGTCTTTTAGTTTCTTCATTCACTTGTTCTCTGTAACCACTGGTAAAGACTTTATTGTTTCTTGGATATCAAAATGATAAACCAAATGAATATTAGTGTCCTTATGGCAACCAACGTCATCGTTGTTCTGGGTCATTATCCCTGAATTTGTCTTTGGAGTTCCTGTTTGACCCACTCCACTAAACAATAAATGCTAAAATAGAGGGATAAATTCTGGCAGGAGGGCCACCTTCCAGCTCAGAGGGTCATTTATGTTTGGGGATCAGAGGGCAAAAACAAGTCATCACGTCATTCCCCGTAATTTGGCGCGGGGCTGTGGGGATGGAGAGTGCTGACCACTAGCGGGGAAAGTAGCCAACATCAAACTCATAAATTCCTATGACCATAGACTTTTCTTGGAAGAGGTGGTTTTGACACACACACACAAAAGAAAGGAAATAGCTGGAAGGAACATAAACGGTTTCATAAGGGCTTTTTACACTTGTAAATTTTTGCTTAGTCCCGTACCAAAGGTGGGGCTAAGGGGAGGGGGGGGGGCTTAGCCCCACCGCTTGTACGGGACTATCCTTAGCCCACTGTTTACACTCGTTTTTGCCAAAGTGGGCTAGTCCCACCGATAATCCCCCACTATCTGGCCCTGCAAAATAGCAGGGTTAGCACCGCAATTGCGGTGCCAAGCAAGTGAGTGTAAACAGAACGAAAAAATAATCCGGGGCTAAGCAACGGAGACGAAGTCCGACCCCCACTGACCAATCAGAAACGAGGTAATCAAGTGATGCCGGTGCGTGCGTGTACGTGTACAGTGCACAGCGTAATCATGAATATTAATGTGGTTTGGAAAGTCCGGGGCTAAGAAATACGAGTGTAAAAAGGTCAGTTTTCTCCTTAGCCCCGGACAAGAGATAGTACGGGACTGATTGGCCAGTGTAAAAAGCTGAAACAATTGATACGGGACTAACGATAGTCCTGGGTCAGAGAAAGTCCGGGTTAAGAAACACAAGTGTAAAAAGGGCTATAGACTCCAAGAAGGGGAAAAGACTGAGCATATATTGACCTCACAGGGTGTCTAGGAAAAGGACTGCAGTGTTGTTTTCCTTTACTCTCTATCCTATTCTATTCTATTCTATTATATTTTATTCTTTATTATAAACACGTGCTAGTAGCCATCTGGGCTACAATTGTGTTTGTTTTGTACATCCTCTGAAGGTCACCAGAGGTCAGAGGTAGAGCCTTATCTGTGCTTTTTGGAATATGAAGACAATTTCTTGTAAAACAGGTATATGCTTGTTTTGTACATCTTAACCGTGTTTATCATTAACTAATGACACTACAGATCAATATTATGATATTTTGAGGTCATTGACCTCTAAAAGGTCACCAGAGGTCAGAGTTAGAAACCTGTCTTTGCTCTTTGGAATATGAAGACAGTTTCATTGCAAAACAGATATGCTTGTTTTGCACATCTTAACCATGTTTATCATTAACTAATAACATCACAGATCAATATTATGGTATTTTAAGGTCATTGACCTCTAAAGGTCATCAGAGGTCAAAGGTAGAAACCTGTCAATGCCCTGTGGAATCAGAAGATTTGTAGTACAAATGCATATTTAGTGCAGCGTAACCAAGATCTAAGCCTGTCATTCACAAATGCCTCCAAACATCAATATTCTGATATTTAAAGTTCATTGACCTCTGGAGGTCATCAGAGGTCAAATCAGACTTACATCCCGATCTTAAAATGAATCTTATGGTATGTACTAACACTGGTGAAAGTTTCATACTTAAGTCAAATTTTGCACAATTCTTGTGATTTTGAGGGCTTAACCGCTCTACTAGAATACAGAGGGAGAAATTAAGCTTGTACATAAATCGTCCTAAATGCAAACGATACAAATCGTAAATCCTTAAGATGTTGTTTTCATAAGATGATGTCTCAGTATGGCATCTCCGTGATTCCTGGCAAATAATACAAAGAACTTCGTTTTCTGTAGTAATGATATCCTTTTTATTAAAAGTAAGAGTCGGGGGGGGGGGGGGGTGGGGGCAGTGACCCGGGAGGTAGTTACCCAGGGAGTAATTGACGTGGTGCACTGTCCTGGGGGTAATTTTCCTCTTGATAGTTATAGGTGAGGGGAAGTTGTAGGCCTACTTATCCGGGGTAATCATCCGTGGGGAGTTATCGGAGGGGGTAGTTATCGGGTGGAAGTTATCTGGGGTCTAGTTATCGGAGGAGGGGGTAATTAATCTGGGGATGATTATCCTGGTGGTAATTATCGGGGGGGGGGGGGGGTAGTTATCCGGAGGGTAATTATCCGGGGGGTAATAATCCGGGGGTAATTATCCGGGGGTAGTTATCCGAGGGGTAGTTATCCGGGGGGAAGTTATCCTGGGGGTAGTTACCCAGGGGGTAGTTCTCCTGGGGGTAGTTATCCAGGGGGTAGTTTTCCAGGGGGTAGCTATCCAGGGGGTAGTTTTCCGGGGGGTAATTATCCAGGGGGTAGATATCCGCGGGGGGTAGTTATCCAGGGGTAGTTATCCGAGGGGTAGTTATCCAGGGGGTAGATTTCCTAAGGGGGAATTGCCCTGGGGGGTGATTGCCCTAGGAGGGTAGTTGTCCGGGGGGTAGTTGTCCCAGGGGGTAATTACCCTGGAGGGTAATTGCCCTTGGAGGGTTGTTGTCCGGGGGGTAGTTGCCCTAGGGGGGAATTGTCCTGGGGGGTAATTATCCGGGTGGTAGTTATCCGGAGGGTGGTTTTTCAGGGGGTACTGTTCCTAGACCCGTATAGTAGGCATTTGTTGTCGTTTTTACAGCGTTTCCTAATAAATGCCTATAGCGAAAACCCAACACAACTTTTATCAAGGAGGGAAGGGAACTTAAATTTAAATATAACATAGTTTACAGAAATCAGACATGTAAATATGGCAATCATATACATCCGCACGGCCGATTGTAATCTCTTACTTTGATTATCAAACGTGATCGCCTGCATTTACGTGCTTTTTTTTTCTAATTTCTTGAACTTTCCCTCATTCTCTCTTTTTTAAAAACAATTGCTCGAAACATTTGAAAATCGTAACACAGTCTGCTATCCCACAACATAATATTCCATTTGATTCGTCACTTATTGTTGGTCGGGTGACGCCAAATGTTGGAATCTCGAGCGATGATACACGGCATTTTGTTTGTTGGTTTTCGTCTCATCGCTCAAAAGAATTTTGACTACGATTACAGAGGTATCATCTACAAGACATAACTGATGGTTTACAGAAGTGATCATCAATTCAGTAAGGATTAGTCAAGTCATGAATTCACTTTACCCATCATGTCTAATCGAACCACGACATTGTTTGGGTAACCGTGCCTTTTTTTTCTCATAGTTCAAACTAATTCTTGACATAATCAAAACAAATAATTCTTTATATAATTTCTCAAAATACTCGAAAGATGGCCTAGGTCAAAACTTTCTACAAAGATTGCGTACGGCAATCTTTACTAGCCTAAACAAGTTTTCTAGAGCTATCAGTTCCCCCTATGACGATGACTTCGATTGCGTTTTGAACTTGCATCGAACTACTTTCAAAACAGCTATTACCTTTATAGTTCAATTAATAAACCAGTCTTTTGAATTCATAACCAACATTCGTAATCGTAACCATACAGTAACATAATACTGCATGTCAATAAAAGTTGGAAAATGTAAATGCTATGTCAGTAGCGCAGAATAAATGAGTAACGATTATCTTCATACATTCTTATTCCTAAGTGATGTCGCTGCGAAAATGGTTTGACGACTGCTTCAAGCAAATAAAATAAAAAGGAATGGGATTTACTTCTAATGATAGTGCCACGCCGTACAATGCATTTCACTGTATTTGGTAACGTTTCGTTACGTTTCTGTGCGCTTTACGTACGGAAAATAAAAGGCAGATTGATGCTATTAATAGTCCAGGCGCAGGGACCCAGAAAAAATGACTTCGTTCAACCCACCCCGCAGAAAAGGTTTGACTGCATAGGGTGGTCGGTTGGACTCTCTGGAACACCCCTAGGTAGTATGTGATTCGAAATTGTGGTATCAATAAAATTTTACAGGCCATTTTAGTTGCGACAAGACCTTATTGTTCGAAAAAGAGTCTGCGCACGCCAAGACTACTACACGCACCACTAGCACTGCTACAGGCGCCAGTGCCAGTGGTGAGTGTAGTAGTCTTAGCGCACGCAGACTTTTTCCTCGGCAAACAAGGGTTTTTGCCAGCAAACTCACTAGCTGAGGTCAGTGTAGTTTAGTTTCTAGCCGTTTTTATTTCGTGTATATTTTTTCCGAGTTGCAGCAAGCCGAGTGAGGTTGTATACCTAGTGATTGTGACCCCAAACCGTTCGGGCGTCGCAATCACCGTCGCAAAACACCGTAAACCATATGTATATATGTTGCTAGAGATGTCAGCAAAACAATGGGATACATTGTAAGTTAAAATATTGTGCATGGTTACCATGGTAACCAGATGTATACAGGTGATTGATAATCCAAAAAATGCCTCCAACTGCTGCAAACTTTGGTATTTTTTGTTCAGTTTTTTTTTGTAGATAGGTGAATTAAAAACAAATATTTCTATTGATTATTGTTCAAAAAAGTTTTTTCCTGTTGCCATGGCAACCAGTAATATCCAGTCAGGATTCAGCTGTCAATACTTAAGAACTAATGCCCATATTTTCAAAAAGCTCAATAAGCATGTCATTCTGCATAATTGTACCATTTACCGTACTTTTAACACATATTTGACTTCAAATTACAGGCAAATGTTGTTTCCAGCAATGTATGGACACAAAATTCCCTTCAAAATCTCTGTTAATACAGAGAGCAAAGCCGACGATATTCTGATATTAGCTTTTTAGAGTATATATTTACAGAGAAATTGTTATTCGAAACAACCTTGGAAAGAGCAGAAGAAAGCAATTGATTGTTCTTGTTCTTAAAGGAAATTTATTCAAGAATGCAGATAATTCCTTTCTAAACAAGGAATATACATGTACACTGCATTATCCATCAATGGAATTAAAAGCGTACTTTTCGTTGGTAAGCTATATATATTTGGACAACTTGTGGTGATATTTCATAATCAAGTTCGAATTACCAATTCTTTGTTAAATATGAATTCAATTTTTCATTTCTTGTTAAGCCTGTTACTAGAGCTCACAGTGTGATGGATTGACTTTCAGTACTTCGTTATATATATATATATATATATATATATATATATATATATACATATATATATATATATATATATATACAAGTATTTTAGCTTTATTTTCAACAAGTTTATTTGTGGATCGAGGTATTTGTGAATCAGGGTATTTTAAGGACGTCTCAGGGTCAGACAATTCAGACAACTTTCTGTCTCAAATATACCATCAGCATACAATGTTTGTACCACACCAGTGTGCGATTAAAGTGAAAAAAAAAAATCTCGAGTGTAAATACTTTGTCGTGCTTTTCGGGGACTGTAAGTGCACGAAATTTGAATCATTCTGTTTGTTATAGGTTATATCTAAAGTGTAGATACATTTTTTGGTGCTTTTCGTGGACTGTAAGTGCACGAAATTTGATTCATTCTGTCGATATAGGGTATCATTATTTGGACAACTTATGGTGATATTTCATAACCAAGTTCGAATCGTCAGTTCTTTGTTAGATATGAATTTCTTGTTATGCCTGTTACTAGAGCTCACAGTGTGACTGACTTTCAGTACTTTGTTATACATTACAGTACAAGTTTTGTAACTTTTTTGTTCAACAATTTTATTTGTGGATCAGGGTATTTTAAGGACATTTCGGGCTCAGATAACTTTCTATTTTCCACAGTCATTTATAAGTTTGCCACAACAAAGTAGGATAAAGTGAAAAAAATATCTGGAATCCAGACACGTTTGTTTATTTTGCCTTACGTGCTCATGATCACCCATTGTAGGTCGGGTCTTAACCCTATAAAGCCCAAGCTATTTTGACCCCTTCCAGGCCCAAGGGGGGGGGGGGGGGCGGCACATTGTGCCCCCTACATAACTTCTTTATTATATGATGTATGACCGTCATATTTGGCACATGGGTAGAGCAACTCATGCTCTACATGACCCAACATTTCTCAAGGTTACCCACTGAGGGCACTATTTCCCAAAATATAAAAAATACATAGAGAATATGCTAAAATCATGTTTTTTCTTTCTATTTCTTTATCCCCAGTAAATATGTTGTTATTTTATATTAATCATTTTCATATTTACTACAAAGGAAGAGCAAGTGAACGTTCACTATCTGTTATGGTTGAAATTTCTCAAGGTCAACATGTGGGGGCGTAATTCATTACAATATAAAGAAATATATGAAACCTATTACGTATTGCTTGGAATGGGTGCATATATTGGTATCACATTTCACATTTTCAAAATACTGAAATTTTAAGTTTACAGATTGATATTATGATAAACAAATGATATTCCAGGCAAAGCTTGTGTGAAGATAACACAAAATAAAAAGGTAATCTTTGAAAAATGCTGTATTTTCGATTATTTCTATTATATCTATTGTTTGATGCCTACATTATATAGAAAATAAAGGAAATAATAAGAAAACCATTTCAGGGTAATTCTCAACCATAATTACTTCACATTTCTTTCCTTTAGCAAACTATAGTCAAGAAAACCCCAATTTCATCCATAATTATATTGTTAACTGAAATTGAAACAGAAAATCATACAAAATCTGACTAACATGGTTGTCAGTTTACGGTTGCCATAGCAAACAGGAATATCGGACATACCTAAATTATATATCAAAATTTTTGTAATAAGATTTTAGGAAAAGCCACCAAATTTGGTTGAAATCGGGTAAAGGGTTTAGGAGCGGCAAATGAAGATATGGTAGGGGGCACAATGTGCCCCCCGGGCTTTATAGGGTTAAACTACCCACCTCAACACTACAAAGTTAACCTGGATAAAACGGATAGGACCCCTAAGATTTTCCCTCATTATCTCCTTAATAGCATTAATTCATTACTGCACGTTTTAATACAAATTTACATGTCATGACTTTTCATTTTATTTTTTTATTTTTAACCCTAGCTTACCAACGAAAAAGTACGCTTTTAATTCCATTGATGGATAATGCAGTGTACGTGTATATTCCTTCTTTAGAAAGGAACTTATCTGCATTCTTGAATAAATTTCCTTTAAGAACAAGAACAATCATTTGCTTTCTTCTGCTCTTTTCCAAGGTTGTTTCGAATAACCATTTCTCTGTAAATATATACTCTAAAAAGCTAATATCAGAATATCGTCGGCTTTGCTCTCTGTATTAACAGAGATTTTGGAGGGAATTTTGTGTCCATACATTGCTGGAAACAACATTTGCCTGTAATTTGAAGTCAAATATGTGTTAAAAGTACGGTAAATGGTACAATTATGCAGAATGACATGCTTATTGAGCTTTTTGAAATCATGGGCATTAGTTCTTAAGTATTGACAGCTGAATCCTGATTGGATATTACTGGTTGCCATGGCAACAGGAAAAAACTTTTTTGAACAATAATCAATAGAAATGTTTGTTTTTAATTCACCTATCTACAAAAAAAAAACTGAACAAAAAATACCAAAGTTTGCAGCAGTTGGAGGCATTTTTTGGATTATCAATCACCTGTATACATCTGGTTACCATGGTAACCATGCACAATATTTTAACTTACAATGTATCCCATTGTTTTGCTGACATCTCTAGCAATATATATATATATGGTTTTACGGTGTTTTGAGGAATTATTCATGAAATAACTGCAAAAAACTGTGATTATGTTGTAATTTTCAGTGCCAGCCGCAACCGACCCCAGTCTAGTTTCTAGTCGTTTTTATTTCGTTTTCATCTCTCCGAGTTGCAGCTTGCGCATGTGTAGAAGCCCACTTTATTGTGCTAAGCCGAGCGAAGGCGCATACCAAGTGATTGCGACGCCCGAACGGTTTGGGGTCACACTCACTGGGTATGCAACCTCACTCGGCTTGCTGCAACTCGGAAAAAATATACACAAAATAAAAACGGCTAGAAACTAAACTACAATGACCTCAGCTAGTGAGTTTGCTGGCAAAAACCCTTGTTTGCCGAGGAAAAAGTCTGCGTGCGCTAAGACTACTACACGCACCACTGGCACTTGCGCCTGTAGCAGTGCTAGTGGTGCGTGTAGTAGTCTTGGCGTTCGCAGACTCTTTTTCGAACAAGAAGGTCTTGTCGCAACTAAAATGGCCTGTAAAATTTTATTGATACCACAATTTCGACTCACATACTACCTGGGGGTGTTCCTGGAGGTCCCATCTACCACTCTGTGTGGTCAAACCTTTTCTGCGGGGTGGGTTGAACGAACTCCTTAATTAAGGCCCGTACAGGAATTAGCGCCTTGACTATAACATGCTAACACACAACGCATTCAAACATTTTTTTTTCTTTAAATAAAAATACACAGTGTACAATATAATGCTTTAGTATACGTTTTGAAACTTTGAATTTGCGAGTCCTTTATAAAGTTATAAGCAGGGTTATTACATTATCAAGCAAAATTAAAGTATTTAGGGATTCGGATTTGCGCAGAAGACTAACAGTGCTATATATGGCGATCGTTCGCAACAGAGACAATCCTCTTCATTAGATATACAATGTAATTCTGTCTTCATGAATTGAAAGAGAAACGAAAAGAAGTCAACTTTTTAACTTCATTTAGCTTTCTCACCAACTGAACTTAATTTGATCTGCCATGCATGACATCGCTGTGTGTTCTATTAATTCTATTGAATTATTTGATCGGCGTGCTTGTTTTTTATGCAGAATATCACAAGTAAGTTTAATTCATTGAAGTTCATAATGTTTGTACATATGGCGTGTTCGTTGTTTTGTATTTTCATTTTCATAATATATCATTTGTCCATTATCTGATTCTGACCACGAAAATATGGCGACTGTTCAAATGCGGAGCATGTACTGGAAAAATGTAATGTCTCCTGCCAGTATAGACAAACTAAATTCTAGTCTATCCCCGCTTTAAATGGAAATGAAAAAAAAAAACGAAGTTCGACTTTCAGTAGATTTCAACTGTTTTGTATAGTGCCTGATTCATGTAATGGACACAATTCTTCAGCACATAAGCAATCACACAACTTTCGGGAATAGATGTATGTCTTAATGATTGTATCTCATGGAAGAAAACTCGTCTCCTTGCCTGAATTTTAGCTTCTTCCTGTTCAAGCCTGAAAGAAATAGTTGAACATCAATCGCAATCACTATATAAGAGAGGCACATCCTTAAAAGTAAGCACAGGAGTACTGAGACACACTACGAAATAAAAACGGGCCTTTTATCACTATTGACAACGCATGACATTGAAATGTGTTTTTTTATCCTTGGGGGAGGGGGGGGGGGTTAATACAATGGATTATTCTGAAGGTTCGTTAATCACACAAGGAAACATGGTTCGCTATTAGCTTAGGTTCGTTAACAAGAAAATTAAATGCGGTTCCTTTCCGGTGGTTCCTTTACCCGAAAGTAATCAAGCAATCATTTTTTCTAATAAGGTTTGTGAATATAAAACGAAGTGAAGAAGGCCTAAGTATTAATTCCGAATATTTGTCAGTATTATTATCTATACTCCAAACTCCAACTGCAAAAGTGATGTAAAAAAAAAAAATCAGCTTAAGCTACAAGTTAATGTTTTTTTTTATATGCTATGGTATTACAGAAATGACTGAGAATAAGAAGTATATTTATGATACAATCATTGTAAACCCAACGTGAAGCTGTCAAGCCTATACATCAACCTTTGCTTCTGATATACGTATAATATGTGCAGCATTGGCAAGCGTGATAAGCGATGATTACTGTGCACGCAACGCCTATAAAGGAAATGTGCCTAATATGGCGGGAATTCAGAATGTTACGGCTGTATACAGCTGCAGCAGAACAGACGCGAAAGCAGTCTTTGATGCTCTGCAACATTACGACCATGTGCGTAATTTGAGGGTTTTTAGTACACGCAAAGAACACGATCTCAAAAGACGACTATCGTTAATTAACGTCATTGACTTTTTCTACCGATGCTGTCTTTTGAACCCCGCCTACAATAGGTTCTCAGGTTCTATTTAGGTATTGGTACTTGCTAAACGCATCCTCTTTAGTTTCCATTGACAACAACATGGGAGGAGAATGGAAGCGATGAACGCCCTCGCTAAAAGACGCTTCTCGTTAGACGCATTGCGTGCCCGCTTACAATAGGTTCTCAGGCTCTATTTAGGTATTGGTAGTTGCTAAACGCATCCTCTTTAGTTTCCATTGACAACAACATGGGAGGAGAATGGAAGCGATCAACGCCCTCGCTAAAAGACGCTTCTCGTAAGACGCATTGCGTGCCTTTTTTTCTTTCTACTGTTTCCTATTGTTTGTGAGTTAAAAACTTGCGGCAAACCACAATGCAGCCGACACGCAACGCGTACCGACTCATTCATGCGGCGGCAGCGGCACGGACACAAACGCGCCGAAGTTTACATTCGGGCTGCCGTATTGGTCAGATTTGTTAATGATAGACCTGTCCTGCGATTGGTTAATTATCTTACATACCCAAGCTATCGCCTTAATACGGTAGTACGTGCGATGGAGCGTAAACGCCGTCGCTAAGCGGGACTGTTGTATTGTTTCGTCCCGTGAAAGAAACAGGTTGTGAGCTTGAACATAGCCTGAACTTTGAGAACGATTTTCTCCGTTATTTAGAAAATGGACTGACGTCATGAACATAGTTGATATTCGTTTTAATGATCTATAGGGATGTCGAAATGAGT
The DNA here is from genome assembly GCF_040938485.1 of Diadema antillarum. Taxonomy (NCBI): domain Eukaryota; kingdom Metazoa; phylum Echinodermata; class Echinoidea; order Diadematoida; family Diadematidae; genus Diadema; species Diadema antillarum. The sequence continues at coordinate 407,704 of NW_027272178.1, read as the reverse complement.
TGTATTACATATCAGTGTAAAGCTTAGAGTCTGTAGAATTCACATATAGGCATAACTACGATTTCATTTTTTGCGACTTTTGACTCATTCCGACGGAGCGCATCACTAATGTTGCTCCCATGTGGAAACTATGTAATAATCTTATTCGTTAATTTATGTGAGCTCCACTATGGGGACATTGGTTATTATGAGCTCCTTCTTGGAGACGTTTCATTAGCATGAGTTCAAATATCAATTTTTTATATTGTTTATTTTGATATCGATATTGGCTGAGGTAATTCATTTTCAAGCCTTATCTTTGATAAAATAACAACCAAGAGTGTTATTATAGGTATGCACCTGTCACGTAATGATGGAGGGAGGCTGTCATTCTCTGGAAATTACACTTGTGTTTCTTTTGCAGATTTGGAAGCAAAAATGCAAGAAATGCGATACGGAAAATGTGATGACCTTTAGAGATATAGACTTCCGGCCACTCGTCGAAAAGGCCTTAGGGCAGTAAGTTTATAATGTTGTTGATAATTATTTGGCACATATTATATTGAAACATCGTGATATCCAAGCGCTATTACAGCAATCCCTAGAACTGGCAAAATGTTGTCGGTTCAGCACTCTTTATTTTCTTACAGCTAAGTGTCTAAAGATAAACAGTTGATAACTCTTCCCGAGGCCGAGACCTTACTCGATTTCGTTGCTCATGTTTTACTGACAGTATCCTGTGGAATTATCTGCCCACAAAAACTAAAATATTTCAACAAGTTGAATCAATAACAGATTTACACATGCGAAGAATGCTCAAATTACACAGAATTTCTTACAGAACATAGGAACAATCATTTGACATTATAGATAGTTAAATGAGTTGTACTATAGGCATAATTCTAAGGGAGAATTACGAAGCTTTCTAATATTCGTCTTATATTCACGATATGTAGTTGCTTTGCATGTGTATCAATATTGTTGTTGATTTGGTTTTACCTCTAAACACGATACTTGTATCAGCTTATATCAATGAACACACAGCTGTTTAGCGCAATCAGTACCTAACTCTTGCACTTGGCCCGCTTGCACATAAAAACATGCACATGCATCCCACAGTTTGCCCTCACTTCTCACGCCTCTTTCCCGTCAATGTACAGAGAGAAAAAATTCCGGAATCCGACGCTAAGTCACGTAGTCAATGACGTCGACGATGGCGGACATCGAGGTGGACCTCCGCATGAGAGTCGTCTCTGTGAGAAGTGTGGATACGGCAAAACTCAGTGCTGGATTTAAACCTTCAAGTATAGCTTCAAGACAGTGAGGCTTTGAAGGATATGGACATTCGGGGAGAATACAAAACAATGGTTATTATCTTGTGTAGGAATTTGACTGTCTTGACACCAAAGAGCTTATAATGAATAGGTAATACGAAAAATCTCTTTGCTTGACATCAATTTAACCTATATGCACATCATAATCCAAGAATGTGTGTTTTTTCCCTGTAAGCTTTGCACAAATTGCATCCGAGCATTGAAGCACATAAGCATTCCTGTCTTTTGATTATTAGTAGGAACAGAGTATAGGCCTAATATGATGTTGACCCTTTTGATGCAAACTTTTCTAACAACCTAAGCTTTTCAGCTTTTTACGTAGGACAGTACCTAAACTAAATGTTTTACCTCCTTTTTTTCTTTCCATATAAAAATCGAAACAACGCAAAACAAGCCGCCAACAAGCTACATAAATCCTATATAACTGGGCTCTTACATTTTCAAGAAACACCACCTTTTTCCATTTACTGATACGAAACTTTCATTTTTAATCATGTTTTGTAATTTAAAGCAACCATTAATAATTTAAGTCTTTCAAAAACGTTCATAATTTTTAGTAGCTGCTGATAGGATGGGTGTCATATTTTATCTACAGTGTTTGCCCTGATGGTATTCAAATAATCACTTTCATCTCTATTACACAGTTATGCTTATAGCTTGATTCGTTCTTCAAATATGACATCACAAACAATCTTTTCAAGCAGCAACAGCTGCACAAAAACTTTCAAAAATATTCATAACTTTTCAACGGATTGTCTGATTTTCCTCAAACTTTCACCTGTGTGTTATACTAATATTGCTGCATTCACTCAGTCCACACATAATGTTCGGGCGAACTGGTTCTTTTATGAGTGAATGGACAAAGACTATGTACTAGCTCTAAACCTCTTTCTTTTGCTTTCTTCTGATAGCAGAGAAAAAAAGGTTATAGCTGTATTCAGCTTTATCAACCGAACTGAAAGGATAATCTCGCACCATGGTTTAGATACGGCCTGTATCCACTCCTCCACGTTGACAATGAATTGCTTACCCGACTGAAATCTGACATTCAGTAGGTCTGTCTAAAGACATTTTCCTATTGTCACAGTGGAGCAGAGGTGGATAGGCGTTTCCATGGTTCGAATTCATATATAGTGAAGTATCCATGTTGGGCATGGATGTCAAATATGGGATGTCAAGTATACCTCATATCAAGGTCGGAGAGTGGCGAGTGAAGTGTTACTGAAAAAATAGAAGTAGATATACCTCTCGATATGTTTAAGGTAACCATTTTATGAATATCGCATGTCATGGGAAAAATCATGTTTATGCCTCATTTCAATATCAAATAATATAGTTAGACACAGTGAACTTACAAAGTGTAGTCACAGCACTTGGTTTTTCAAGCCCTTCATCATACCTGTCAATATTGACACACCTATCATTGCTTGTAATTGTTCTGGTAGTTATCAAATAGATTTATTTCAATTGATACTGTTTTTTTTTCTTATTCCAAGTGACAATAAGTTGCTTTTCAAACCCATTTTTGTACCTTCTTATTTTCATGAATTTATTGTTATCTACATTAGTTTTGATGTTTTATTTTCATTGTTTTATTGGAATATTATTTTTTTCTCCTTTTTTAAGTGGTTTAAAATTTGATGATTTTGTTTGCCCGAACCGGCCACCAAGAAAATAAAGTGAGTTTCGAGCCTGGATATGTATGTACAGGGGCGGATCCAGGAATTTCGTAAAGAGGGGGCGTGTTTACAAAATTAAAGGGGGGGGGGGGCGCACGCACCCCTCCCCCCATTTTTTTCTTTTTATTTCTTTTGTTTCAACAAAAAATAAAGGGGGGGGGGCGTGCGCCGGTTGCTGTCCTCTCTGGATCCGCCCCTGATGTTATATATATATATATATATATATTAGAGAAAGTGAGAGGGAGAGAGAGAGAGAGAGAGAGAGAGACTTTGATGGGAGATAAGCAGCAGTATACTAAGGCCAATGTTTGGTTCAATTGTTCTACATTACTAACTTTCCTGGTAAGGCTCTTATAAAGATTGTCCGGGGACGTTTAGGAATCTATCATTAGCTCTATAAACTAAAGAACGTCAATCTTATTATAGCCGAATGCAAACCCCCTTGCAAGCAATATCTGTGCTGTTTCAGTTGTATAAGGTCTGCTGCACTGAAATGTCCCAACCCCAGAGTTCCCAAAGTTCAATTCAGTTCAATTCAATTCAGTTCTCATTTTCCATCCAACAAGGACTGAAACAAAAAATAGTTAAATATAAAGCATGCATGAAACAATCACATCGTTTGATTAATTTCACTCACGGAAAAAGAAATGCAAAACGAAGAGTGAGTCGCATGTTATAGTATATAATTAGATATGAATATTATAATTAAGAACACCTATGCATGCTTGGAAGGATAACAATTAAGTGGGTATGGAGTTCGAGATCACAATCTAAAAGAAGGCTTATTTCAGCACTGACAAAAAAAAAGAAGGAAATGATGCTGCCCTTGATACTCTTAACAGGAGGTTCAAATCCTGCCTAAAATGTATACTTGGAGATCTTTTTTTTTTTCACAATGTCCCTGTTGTCTCAGGTATATGAATATTAGTATCTCTTAGTAGGAATGACAGGGCCATCTGAACAACCAGTGCCAGCGCTGAAGAGGCAACTCTGTGTAAGAAGACCATAAGCTGATAAATTGACATCAGTGTCATTGTTATATAATAATTGTAATTGTAATTGTTATTATCATTGTCACTATGATCTTCATTATGAAGATATCAGGGAAATAGATGTACTTATTATATCTATACGCATAGATGAGTCTTATTCTTCGTGATTGTGACCAACATACTGCGTTGAGCTCGATTTGTTTTCCATTTAAGCTCAAATTCAAAATAAAGATGTTTACGCAATTCATATTATTCCTTCAATTACCTTGTGAAAAAAAGAAATCCCGCCGTTACCAAAGAAACTGATACCATTTAATTAATGAAGATACCCGCCAGGTTCATTGCCTCTTTCACTATCTCACGTTGCTCCATCGCAGATTAACCGCGCAGCGACAGTGCAATAATTTAATGACATGATGATATATGATATAATTTTTCTGAAATATTACGTTTGCACAAACTAATCAAATACTTCACCACGGAAATGTAATCTAATATTATCTCCTCAACAGAAATATGTTATGAAGTATTAGCATAGAAAAATAGATTCAATTCCTGTATAACACTTCCGAAATATACAATAATCATACTTTACCATAATTTCAAACACAACAAGGTGGTTATATGAGGTGGTGGCTCCATGTTATAACATGGAAAGGTCTTGTGATGAAGCATTCTTTGTTGAAGCATATCAATGTAAATCCATGTAATTGATGAATCACTGAAACATGTGTCAAACACAAAACTAAAACTCCAAAACATAATCATCACTTGTTTGAGGATTCCTTACGTTTTAATGTCAATGGCAAAAGCACAAAACAATATTCTCATTAAGATTGACCTTTATTTTGCACGTGCACAAATCACAACTGTGAACTCCCTTATTCGTGCAGTGCTGTACGTTGAATAAATAGCAAAACCCCCATCTGAAATGACCGAATGATCATGATGATTCGTTTGTATAGGCTCAAGTATTACATACCACAATTTCATATTTTAATTAGCACGAGGGCTACCTGTTTTTACAGTTAAGTCAAATTTTCACACAACCACTGACGCATTAGATTCATAACTATCTTTGTAAACACTTTTGTAATTCATAAGCAATGAGGTTAGCAATATCAATGCTTTGGGCCCCAATCTATGTACATTTTGAGGGTGATGTTCGTTTTTCCGAAGACTCTTTAATCCGGAAATGAAATTGGGTTCATTAATCCGAACGTTTGTGGCGTTATTCCAAAGGTTCATTATTCCAAAAATGTAACAAGGTTCGTTATTTCGTTATCATTACTACTTTTTTTTTTCAATCAGATCAGATTATTCAATGCTTTCTCACAAAAAAGATATATATATAATGATATATATATATATATATATATATATATATATATATATACTAATATATATATATATATATATATATATATATATATATATACTATATATAATTAGTTGTGCCTTATCAAGGCACAACTACTGGCTGGGATGTCTCTTTGGGGGCCGGAGGTGTGAGGTTGCGTCAGTGAAAGACAAGATGAGGTGGGTCTCTGAACCGTTTATCTTCGTGATAGTAAATCGGAGTATGACGTTGGCAATGTAAGTCCATTGAAAAGCTATCAGGGATTCATTTTGTTTAACACTGATTTCATCCTTTCATCTTTGGCTCTTCATGGAGGGAACCAGTCCATGGATGCGTCGTTGCTACGCCTAACGCGCACAGACACACTGCGCGGTTACCATGCACTGTGGCAGCAACTACCAGACTAGACGCATTCCATCACAGGCAGGTTAGTTTTGAAATCCGTCCTACCAGGAGCAGACGTATACCCTTGTGTGTATGTCTGCTTCAGAAACGGATTTTAATCTAACATCACATCGCATCCAGGGGGGCATTTCATGAAGGAACTTGTCGGATAAAATATCTGACAAGTCAATTATATCCGACAAGTTTTGAGAAATTCTTTAGTCTGATTGGCTGATTTCTCTGAACTTGTGGGATATAATTGACTTGTCGGACATTTCATCCGACAAGTTCCTTCATGAAATGCCCCCCTGGTCGCTGATGAAGAATGCGATGACTAACCTGTTTGGTGTCTTGTTTCTAAATCATGCGCTTTCCTCGCCAGGATAAAGCGTTTTTATATATATATATTTACAATCCCATTGAGTGATTCGTAATTTTGAGAAAAAAAGTTTGTTTAGTAATCAATGGAAGAGAAATGTACATAGAAAGTAACACCATATGACTTACAGTTCCTGTAGCAATTAGTAAACATGACAAATATGTTGTTTCCTTCTTCTTCAGATAACGCAAAATAAGTACAAACGTGCTCAGTCAAATCAGTTGCGGCCCCTCAATACGAGAATTAAGAAGAACGAAATTCAAGAAAATACGCAGCAATAGCTCCATAAGAGAGTTGTTACATCTGGATATATCTAGATTTTTTTTTTCATATGTTATTTCCTAGTAGGAGGTGAGTAACAATACTTCGGGGGGGGGAGTTGCAGTTAATGAATCATTGACCAAAAACACGATTCTTGTATGTTTTTCTAATCTAAAGGAGAGTTGTGAAGTGATACCGTCAATTTCTCTTCCAGTTTGCCTGTGTTGAGTGAAAACATGAAAATCTTGAACATGTTTGGCATTGCACATTGGGCATCTTACACACGACGAGACAACATATTTCATGATATATATGACCCGCATATACTGTTCTGTTTGTTTGCTTTCCATTTAGATTGAGAACTGTATAATGAATTGGCTCGATGCCTCAGCAGCTGTATGTGGGACATTGAAGACAAACATCGTCATGCATTCTTGCAGTGATTCAAGGCGCTCCCATTAACTCAAAACCAGTGCCGTATATTAATAGAGTCTGGCCAACTCGGTTTTCGGCTTATGTGTTTTGAAGCCTGTGATTGGTCAAAAGCTGGTCCCGTGATCTACAGGCGCCATGTCGTTACCACAGTCAATCACGCGGGCGCGAGCAGAGCTCATACGCAGTGCCCATTGTTCAATATGCGCAGCTACGCACTAACATTGCTGGACTTTGGGACATCCCCAGTATCAGTCACGGTGCAGTGAGGGTCTTGCCGTTGTCTACTTTATTGAAGTTGAACAGTGGCGGATCCAGAGGAGGGCGCAACCGGAGCACGCCCCCCTTTATTTTTCGTTAAAAACAAAAGAAATAAAAAGAAAAAAATGAAATGAAACCCGAAAGTGGCACCAGAAAAATTAGTCACGCCCCCGCCCCCCCCCCCCCTTTACACAATTCCTGGATCCGCCCCTCTCTCTCTGTTCTGCCATGGACGTCACTGCCCGTTGGCGATCACTGATGCAGTATGTTTCCGCCATCTCCCTCTATCGTCGCACGAATGCAGCAATGTAGATCCTCTCTCGCCGACTAATCCAGCCATTGCAGAAAGGAAAGTGAGTCGCTGTCGTCCACGTGATCTCTTCCCATTCACAAATCCAGACAGGACTAGATGTTCAGTTTGCCTCTTCCTCACGACATGGCCCAAAAACTGCATCTGGCGTTTCCTGATGGTGGAGAGCAGCTCACGTTCAGCCGACACCATTTCTAGTACTTCTGTGTTTGATTTTCTTTCCGTCCATGATATTTTCAACATTCGCCTGTAGCACCACATCTCGAAACTTTCTATTCTGTGTCTCATCGGCTTATTAACTGTCCATGTCTCGGCGCCGTATGTCATAGCTGACCATATGTATGTCTTCAAGAACCGTTTCCTTGTGGCGATGGACAATTTGCGGTTCGTCATCACCGCCCCTGTAGAAGATTAATAGGCCTACACGAAATATATTTTGATATCTTACTGCGATAAACTGAAGATTCATCATGCCGTAATTCCTGCGCAGCATGGCGTTGCGCGAACTGACCTGGCTCAAATGTAACGATGTACCGCTTTCCGACAGATCCAAAGCGAAAGAAAAAAGAAGTGGGAAATCCGAGTGCGAGGGGAAAACTTTATGATTTGTCTTCTTTAGGTTCCTAGCGGTGTCTTTCAGACTATCCAAGTTTGTATTCACATTTGTATGTCACCGCCATAACGTATGAAGTGTCGCCTGAGGCATTATAGCTTGTCTTGGTCGTCCCGTCCGTCCTTCCGTCTGTCCTTCATTCCGTATGATCAATTTTGTGGACACCGTTTGTAATGAAACTTGACATTCATGCATGTGTGAGTGGACGAAGTTCTGTTTAGCTTATAAACTTTTGTGTAAACACGCTCAAACACGGTCAAAATCATGTACATAATGGTCAAATTCCTAAAATATTACTATTTCCCCCATAATGCAATTTCTGAAGGTGAGTACAGTCGTATTTCCAGACGAAAATTACTGCCCGACCGTGATTCTCTTGTGATTTTATGGTTTGTTTGTTTGTTTGTTTGTTCGCTGTTTTTTTTTTTTTGGGGGGGGGGGGGGCGAGTCATGGGGGGGGGCAAAAATCAAGGATCAATGTTAGGTAACATGTTAAAATTCTACTATCTCATTGTTGAAATATTATTTTATACCCAGTTCCTCCATACCTTGGAGATTGCCCAATGCACAAACTCAAAACCAAACACGATATTTGCATGCAACCATTACTACATAATGACGCGTAGGGAAGATTTTGGCTTTGATGGTCAAAGGTCAAGTGAATATACAAAAAGGACAGGATTTTCCATATATCTTTCAAATAAGCGCTCAAAATATTGCCATGAAAATAGATTGGTCAACTTACGGGTAAAAATGCTCAAATGCCTAATACTTGCTCTCTTAAACAATAAAAGTCATCCATTCACACCTAGTTCAATGAAAGGAAACACTCGACGCATTAAATTTTGTGATAAACATGCCATTTTTTTTTTCTGCCAACTTATGTGAAACTGTCGTTTAACATTGTCAAGACGTACTCTACACTTGCCAAGAGAACATTGTAATATGGCGGAGGTACCGGTCGCTATTTGGACATTTTTATTTTATGTTTCTTGACTTATTTCATAATCTTCTATTAAACTGACGTGATCATCGTTTCTTTTGGTACGGATGTCACTGAGGATGTCCCACAAATCATGTTATCCAGGTACTTGTGCTTTCGTTCAATTACAGGTCTTTAAAAGTATTTTTAAACAATCTGAGATCCTTTCACATACCTTAATAAGCACTTGCCGCTGACGTTTTATGCTGTACACTGTACATGTGTAGGCCTATATAATTCCTTTTGAATTACATACTAGTATACCTTCATGTCAGTTTAACCCTATAAAGCCCAAGGGGGGGGGGGGCACATTGTGCCCCCTACCAGATTTTCGTTTGCCACTCCTTTGCCCTTAATCCGATTTCAACCAAATTTGGTGACTTTTCCTAAAATCTTATTGCGAACATTTTGATATATAATTTAGCTATATTTGATGTTGTTGGTTGTCATGGCAACCATAAACTGACAACCATGTCAGTCAGATTTTGCATCTTTTTTCTGTTCCCATTTCATTTAACAGCATTACAGTGTATAAAATGGGTGTTTCTTAGCTGAAATTTGTTGAAGGAGCAAAATACGAAGTAATTATGGTCCTGGAAAGTTTTTCTTATTATTTCCTTTGTTTTTATGTGACAAACGCATAAAACAATAGATATAATAGAGATAATTGAAAACAATAATATTTTCTAAAGATTGCCCTTATATTTTGAGTTATTTTGATTCCTTCACCCAAGTTATGCCTCTAATATCATTAGTTTATCTTATTATCAATTTGCAATCTCAAAATTCCAGTATAATGCAAATATGAAATGTCATAACTATACATGTACCCATCCCAAACATTTCATCTCAGGTCTCATAATGTATCACTATGTTGATATGAATAGCGCCCCCATGTGGTGACCTTGAGAAATTTCAACCATAACAAATAATAAAATTCCACTTGCTTATCATTTGTAGCAAATATGAAAATGATTGGTCTATAATAAGACATATATAATGGGGATAAAGAAATTATACAGAAAAATCATGTTTTTAGCATATTTCCTATGTATTTCTTTATATTTTGGTTAATAGCGCCCTCCATGGGTGACCTTGTGAAAATTCAAATGTACGATCATGTAGAGTATGAGTTACTCTACCCACATGCCAAATATGACGATGATACATCAAATAATAAAAAAGTTATATAGGGGGGGGCACAATGTGCCCCCCCCCCCCCCCCCCTTGGGCCAGCGAGGGGTCAAAATAGCTTGGGCTTAATAGGGTTAATGCATACATAATAATGGTACTAAATAGGATGGTATTTGATGGTTCCTTATGACGTGCGAAACAGATTTGTCTATTGTCTGTACACAGCTATAGACTTGTAAATTTATGTCATTATCATTTTGTTATACTATACTTTTGTTCCTTGGACAACTTGCTAAGTACAATAATATTGTATTTAGCATACAGTTTAGTGAAAGTTTACGAAACTGCATACTCTGATTTCTTCTTTTATTTTGACAGCAATAATCTATCATATCAATATTCAGGAATTATGTCCTTTAGACAGCCGCCCCATTATTTTTCTGTGTATACAAAACCTGTGTCTATTTGAATGTGTAAAAATGATTGATTGTTGGCTTTGTTCAACGTGGATGGAATGAAAGAATATGTTCCCCCAACCTACACCCTTCTCTCTCTCCCTCCCTCTCTACTCTCTCTCTATAAAAAAAAGTCAAGCAACACAGTCTTGCGCCTTTGGGACGCTAACCCCCAAGCGCACACGCTAAAACCATAAGCGCACTGTACGCTGGGTAACGACATGGCGTCCAGTTTATGAGTTGGCCAGACTCTCAAAGCCACAGGAACCACAAGCCCATATTTTGTTGAGATACCGCTCAAAGTTCAGGCTTTGGTACCGCGTTAATGGCGTCGAGACAAATGGCGTCGAGACAAAATTTCTTCAGTAGATGTACTCCGTTCAACTGGCATGCACGCACAACAATGTAACCACGTCAAGCAGCGGACCTGCTATTTTTGTGCGGGGAATTCCCAAGCAATTCGATGCTTCCAGTGCAGCTGATATTGTAACTCGCGTACACGTCGTTAAACAAATTGTATCAACGCCTGTGAAAGATTGTTACGATTATTGTGTCTGGACACTACTTTCGAAGGAACCAATACCTGTGTCGGAAGGCATCTTTAGGGAAAGGTAAGAATGAATTGCGTAATATTTGCTTTCTTCATAAAGTTAGAATTAACTTCTGGATTTTTTAATCTATTTCACGAGTAAGCCCCTTTTTGGTCTATTCTACCCCGCCTAGATAACCATAAAAGCCGTGTCACACCTTTCCGGGCAAGCCTTGCGTGCGACTTATGAAGAACAATTTTTACTACCCGGAGGTCCCCGGAATGAGCCGCACATGACAGTACCTAGCGCGTATCTCACCCGTAGTCACCCGGAGGTGTGCACGCAAATCTTTTTACCCGCAACCATGTTTAGACCCTGTCACACCTTTCCGGGCAAGCTACTCGAGCTTGTTAGGTGTAGGGATTTTCTAGCATAACGGACATTCCTGAGGGCGGAAAACGATTTGAGCGAGTCAGCGCATGTGTCTTACTTGCTGGACGTGTTCTACTTAAATTCTACTTGCGGGTATAATGTGTGACCTTTGTACCAGTCGCGTGGGGGCTGACAACTCAGTGAAGGAATTCCTCTGAAGGAATGGCAGAAGTCCCACGGAATGTCATTATCTTGGCTGCATACGGGGACTGCGAAGTACCTGCGTGGGAGTTGCATGCGAAGTGCTGCCGCTAAGGGCCTCCTACTGGCGTTTTGCGTGGACCTCTCCGGGTATCCCCGCGACTCATCCGGAAAAAGTTTTGGTCGTGCTCAAAACTTGGCTGCTGTGAAATCGGACTTGCGTGAGCACCTCCGGGCAACTACAGGCGAGATACGCGCTAGGTACTGTCAGGTGCGGACCAACTGCGGAGAGCTCCGGGTAGCAAATTTGTTTCCCCGCAAGTCAAGCCGCAAAACTTCCCAAGATACGGTATGACAAGGCCTTGAGCATGCTCAACTTGAGCATGCTCAAAACTTGTTCCGAGTGAGTCGTGGAGGTTCGCTCGCAGAGGTACACGCAGAACACCAGTAGGAGACCCTTACCGGCAGGTACTTCTCAGTACCCATAAGTCGCTCGTAACAGAAAACGGATCGGTTTCAAAGCTCTGACGCAGGTCACACGGAATGCACGCAAGTAGAAGCTAAGTAGCACGCGTCTAGTAGGTAAGAAACGAGTGCGAAAATTGCAAATATTCTTGTTCGCCCGCGGAAAATCTTCTACGTGCTGGAAACTATCTCCTCGCCACAAGCCCGCGTAGCTTACACTCTTAGAAAAAAAGGTTCTTTTGAGCACCATTAAATGGTTCTCAGCACTGTCACAATAGCGACACCCTTTTTGGTGCTCGTGAGAACCTTTTTTAAATGGTGCTTGTCGGCACCTTTTGCAAAAGGTGCCCATTAGAACCTTTTTCCCGATGAAATGGTGCTCGTGAGTACCATTTGAAAGGTGCTCATGGGCACCTTTTTGACTAAAGATGGGCACCTTTTTGACTCTTTTCAAAAGGTGCTCATGAGAACCATTTCAGTGGAAAAGGTTCTAATGGGCACCAATATTAAAAGGTGCTGACAGGCACCATTTAAAAAGGTTCTCACAGGCTCCAAAAAAGGTGTCGCTATTGTGACAGTGCTGAGAACCATTTAATGGTGCTCAAAAGAACCTTTTTTTTTTCTTAGATTGTAGTAGCTTGTATGTGAATGGATGTCTGTGTATTTTTGGTGTGTTTCACACGCAGTGCTGGTAAGTTGCTTCACTGGCACCATTCTTAAAGGTACATTTGTACATATCTGCATTGAAAATGTGCATCACAAACTCATTTGAAATGAAATGAATTGAACTGAATTTCATCTCATCAGTCAAACATACGTACAAAACATACATATTAGCAATACATAAGCATGTCATACATTATCGTTGACACTGGAAAAAAAAAGCAAGGATAACACACCCATGCACACACAGTTTCACAAGCATGAATACAAACGTGTACTTGAAGAGTTTGTTCGAAAAAAACCGATAAGTCCATATTTGCCAAATGGAGATATTTGCGATTAAAGGTAAAGAAAAATAAAGAGAATAATAAGAAAATTTTTGCTTCTTTTGACCATAACTTCAAAAATGTACCTTTATATGCAGTGACCAATATATAATTCAAAAGGTATTATTTTGTACTTTATGACAAAGACCGTACTTCAAAATCTTCAAAAATGGACTTATCGGATTTTGCAAACTTTCACATGTACATGAAATTCACCATTACTTTTCATGAAACATCACTCAATAACTGAAAACCATAGAAATTTGCTCTTTCACAAATTCGCAGAAATGTATTTATTCACCTTAACTTTTACAATCTTAAGGTGAGGTTTGTATTTGTCATGTTATAATCTGTCAAATATTCTTAACAAAATATTTTCATTTGTTCACTATTTTTTTTTTGCCACAAAATTTGTCATTTGTGTACCGAGCAGTTCTTGAAACACCAACACACATCTCTGTACATATGATATGAAATAGCAAGAGGTGCATCAGGCTTTTGAAATACATAACAAAATTTCTAATTCTCTGTGAAATAATTCCTGCATGGATGAGATACAGTAATTGTGTCAGTCTTAAGATAGGAAGAAGTCAAGTACATTACTTAAGTAGTATGAGGAACTTTTTCCACATATTTGCTAGTTCGTTTGGTGTTTTTTTTTTCTTTTGCAGCATATTTGTCCTAAAAGCAACTACAAAGGGCAGGAAAACAATTCCATTAAACAGGACCTTTGGTATTGCCACAGAAAACATACATTACAATGTATATTGCTGGTATGATACTTGGGAGAGGATAAGCTTTACAATCCTCCACTCCACTTCACTTCACATTTATAACGTCGAGTACTTGAATTAACTTATCTTTGTTTGTATACGAGTGACCCTTTTATTTTTTTTTTTGTTCTGCAATTTGAAAGCACCATAGACATGTATCTATACAACTGCAAATACAAGAGTATCAATTCAGGTTAATCATGACCTCTGACAATTTACAGCATGTCCTACGAAAAAAAAAAAAATAACACACACACACACACTCACAAACACACAAAAGAACACATTGTTTTATAATATGAAGGATAATAATCCCAAGGGGAAAAGAGCTAGGATACCACACCCACACCGTTTCACAAGCATGAATGAACAAAATTCCTCAACCATGATTTAAAATATGTAACAATGGGAATCAATAAAAATTTACACTTTTTTAAAAGCAGAGCCATAAATTCATTAGAGTAAACTATACAATGCAGGCCTAAAGCTGAGGTTTGAATTTGCTGTCCTATAACCTGCCTATGACAATAATATGTTGTTAGCATTTGTCATTTTGTTCACCAAATTTGGCAACAGTCTTTTAAACACCACCACCACGTACATCCCGTACATGTACATTTTGTAGCTGCAAAAACAAACTGGTGACAAGAGGTGCATCAGTGCTTTGAAATTAATTACATAATCTTCAATTCTCTACACAATAGGTAATTCCTGCGTGGGTATAAATGCAATAAGTTTTACCAGCCTAGGTGCAAACTTTAAAAGTGTGCAGAAATCGACCACACAATGACTGGAGAAGTATAAAGAGCATTTTCCGTTTGTGCTTTTAAAGTTTAAAACTATGAATGACTCCACTTCTCAGATTGGCATCTGGTCTGATCTCATTACGTCTACCCCCCCCCCCCCCAAATACAGTTGATTCAAAGTTGTTGAATGCAAATTATAGTGAAACATTATCACTGGTACATTGTAAGTTGCAAATACTGTATTGGGATCATTCATAACAAAACAAATGTGACCCTCCATCACACAAACCAACAAAAAGTCGCCAGACATGAATTTTTGGTTGACGGCAGATTCTGAAAGAGCAGCTATACAATACACTATAAGTCAATGCAAACGGATTTACCTACCTTATCTACATACATATTTCTATAAGGTTTTTTCTGGCAGCATCAGTGTTTTCTCTTTAACTCAGCTCATTCTTGGCTAGCGTAGGTTTTTGGTTGATGCTGTCAACGGGCTATCCGCGCTAAAATTGTCATTCTGAAAGATGTATTCTTTTGGGCACCCAGCTCATTGTTGACTATCCCAGGGTTCTGTCTGATGCTGTCAACGGGCTATCACGGGCTGTCATTCTGATCGATGTATTGTCTTACTTAGCCACACAGCTCATTCTCGACTAGCCCAGGGTTCTGGCTGATGCTGTGGATGGGCTATCCCGGGCTCTAGATCGATGAATTCTTGTGGCCGCCCAGCTCATTCTTGGCTAGTGTTAAGCTTACGGTTCTGGCCGATGTTGTCAACGGTCTGTCACGGGCTGTCTCTCTGATCAATGTACATGTAGAGTCTACCTTGTTCCCTAACCGCACCAGCGACCCAAACACGTCCGTACTGGTTATCGTCCCGGCCGGAGAACTTGTTCCCTGGTTTCTGTGCATGTTGGTGTGTCCACTTCCCTGACATATGAATTGAAAGATACAATAAACCTACACCGCGGGAATAAAACAAAGTCATTGCTATAATTCGATAAACAGAACACGGCATTACATGACGTGACTCCTACTTAGAACAAGCCTGAAAACATACTGAAGTGATTTTGACCTAGGCCTACTGGGCGCTCCTTGTACACAGTTATATCTTTGCGTTCGGCGTCCGGGCTGTGTTTCGGAGTTATAGACTCTAATTTTAATAGGCATAAACGTTACATGCAGGCCTAACTAAGTTACTAAGTAACTTAGCCCGGCCCAGTCGCTGTAAAAACGTGACAGCCATGCTCCGCACGGCGTCTGTTCGGTCTAGCCCATTGTTATGCCAAATTTCTAATTGTAAAGTGTTAACGTTAGGTCTAACATGTTATTGTTAGATCTGGATCTACTGTACCTGGTAAACATTACACAAGATAGCAGCTTCGATCAAATTAGATCTAACATTAGGATCTAACCGTTACGTTAAAGGTTAATCACACACTGCCTTAAAACGAAAACTGAGTGATGAATCTAACTTGATTTTGTACGTACCAATGAATGTCATCTAAAAGTGAGATAAAACCACATTAAAACTAAAAATCTTACCTATTCTCCTAAATTGTGATGACTGCCATGGCGAAAATGGAATTGACATCAGTGACACGTTTCCAGTCCACTTTGACAAAATTAATGTCTAACGTTACCGGGTGCCGTTCGTTATGGGTGTGATGCATAGACCTATACTGTGTACACTTAGTATATCTGTGTCTACGTAGTCGTCTGCAGCTGCTGCATGCATAAAGGGGTATTGCGTTGGCACTCTGCCCGCCCTGTGCTATGGTGGTAAGTTTGCATGATATAGGCAGGCAGGCCAGCAGCTAGCAGCACAGGGCTACATAGCCTCGGCGCGTGCGGCGGCGGTTACATACACAAGATTCCCATGCGGTGGTGCAACAGTGCAGTACTAGTATGTGTGCGTTTACGCGTACGCATATCTGATCGAGCGCTAAAATTGGATGGTAGCAGCTGTCAGTTGGCACGCAGCCAAGAGAAGTCATTAGTCTACGATAAAAACAATATGTACTTTTTATTATCACAGCAGTAGAAACAAATACAATATTTTTTACCAATACTACATTTTTGGTGATTCTTACATCTGGCATTTGAATATACAGCAAGGGGAAAAATGAAAGTGGAACTAAAGATATTATTTGACCTGCAGGAGTACCACAAAAAAAAACTCGGGGACTGGGTCGCATACTAGCAAATGGTGACGAACGGAACCATTTCGATTGGGAACCATTTATAGGTGCTCATCGGAACCATTTTGCGAGAACCATCTGATGAGAACCATTTTGGAGCCGACGAGAACCATTTGAGAACCTTTTTTTTTCTTAGAGTGTACCCGGAAAG
Organism: Diadema antillarum; assembly: GCF_040938485.1. Classification (NCBI taxonomy): domain Eukaryota; kingdom Metazoa; phylum Echinodermata; class Echinoidea; order Diadematoida; family Diadematidae; genus Diadema; species Diadema antillarum. The sequence goes on along the minus strand of NW_027272178.1, from coordinate 390,718 downwards.
GTGTGACACGGCCTTAAGAACCAATGTATACCACACACCACATCTCGGAAGATAACGTGCTGTTTTAGCGTTTTCACCAACACGCAAGATAACTTGAATGGAAACATTGGTACCATGTTCTTATCTTCGTGTCATCAGCGGAAATAAAATTGAATTAGTGAGAAAATTTAAAGCCACTCGAATGTAAGAAAGTCGTTAAAAATGCTTGCTGTATAAAAAAAAAATGAACGTCCTAAAGGGATGGTATAATATTGTTTGAGGTGAGGATTCAACTTTTAACTTTTGCGAGATACTTAGAAATCACTTTATAAAATGTCAGAGAGCATACAATTCTAGTAGGAATTCAAACTTTATTCGATGCAAATCCGTTCTCAACTGGCTGAGATATAAAAAAAGTAAAAGAAAGCAATTCTAATTGATTTTGGGTCCCACCTTTTATTAGGATAGCTTTCTTTTGGATATCTCAGCAATTTCAAAAAGAATTTTCATCAACTAAACTTTGAATTCATTTTAGAAATACATTTCTTTTCACATTTCATAACAGGTTTCTCATTTAAAAAAAAAAAATCCTCAAAAAAGTTGAAAACCTGATTAGAACCTCCATCTCAACCCAAGACTGTACCATTCCTTTAATACTTAATAACCCGATGTGATAGTTTTTTAGCATTATATCATCCTTGGTTTTAAGTTGCGTTTTGCTTACCTTATGAGGGTTGAGGGTTCTTTACTTGGTCACTGAGAGCTGTTACTATCACAAGGTATTTCTTGCCCCCTAATCGATATATATGTTTTAAAAAAAAAACACCTTACATTGACTCGGAATAGTATTGACAAAATTTGGCCTGCTCTCGGGCACTTGTGCTTACGCCATTGCATCGCATCTTTGCTGAAAAAAAAAGAAGAAGAAATCTTCAGAGTTTGGGCACCAGCAATGGCAGAGGTGGAAGAGTACAGCCGATATTCCGATGCGATCAAAGACGTGATGGTTACGGAGGGCGTCTTTCCCGACGAGATTCCCGAGAGGACAGCCAGACAGGGGGTCCGTGGATTCGCAGTGGGGCGTTGTGGTGGATGCGCGCGGACCTGGAGTAGCCACCGAGCTCATGTCGTCATTGACTTAAAGAGACAGACGGTGCACAAAGTAAGCGGCAAACATCTAAAACCTCTACTCTCAAAATGCATTCCATGCTTACTTAGTTAACTTAAGCTTGTTTGCAAATTTCTGTACGTTGGGGGTACAGTCTGTCTCAACGTGCTGTTGGCATGTGGGGCAAGAAATGAATACGTCGAAATAGTAGTTGTTTTGGTACAGTAGTTGCATTGGTAACACACCAGCGAGATAAGTGTTTGGGCATCGTTAGCTGGGTGCAGTCTGCTAATTGAAGAAGATGTGAAGAAGTGAAGATGACACACAGTCACAGAGGGGGGGGGGATAAACGACACCCTGTTGATGAACGACAAGGCCTGTTGTCAGGTATGTATAGCTCACGATGAATAGTACACTCAGCAAACAGAGTAGAAGAAGTTTCATTAAAATCACTAAAACCATGAGAAAGTTTTGAAAAGAGGAGTTGAAATCATAACCTCACGACTACCAATTGGGAGTGAGGAAAGATATCATAAAACTATGTTCTCCTGCAGTTAATCTACAACCCTATACACACGAGAAATGATTGTTGCTATACTTTATTATACGACGCTACATTATTTTGATGAGAAAGGTACATCCTTTATCTATAGACGTAAAAACAACAGTTGAACGAAGCGAATCGGTAAAGGTGACAGTAGAGAGGCAACAGAGTTTGCGCAACAATTAATGGCCATACTCATTCAAATTCATGAATTTTTTTCTCCGTCGAGATGTTTTCATTGCAACTGATTAACAAATTGCCCTACATCGATGTAAATAAGTACGAGCATACTCGAGCAGGATTCGAACCTACGACCTCCTGATCTTCGGACAGGCGTCATGGCTTATCATGGTTTATCTTGGCTACTACTAAAACACTGATTAATTCAGTACTTATTTACGTCGATGTAGGGCAATTTGTCAATCAATTGCAATGAAAACATCTCGACGGAAGAATTTCATGAATTTGAATAATTACGCAGTACCCGCTGCATGCTATAAGTATTAGAACCAACACTTGCTGTCGGGCGGAAGCTCAGTGGTCTAGTAGAGATGACGCCTGTCCGGAGATCAGGAGGTCGTAGGTTCGAATCTTGCCCGAGTATGTACGCCCATGAATTTTTTATCATGGCGACTACTAACACACTGATCATTTTAGTACTTATTTACGTCGATGTACGGCAATTTGTCAATCAGTTGTGCAATTCTAAACACACATCGGAATATTAATTCTGTTCAGTCTTCCAACATCTTCAGTTGGTAATAACATAGTGTTTTGATGGGTATCCATTTATCACAGGTGTAGAAGAGTTGTCATTTTCTCAAATTTCCTTTCGTTATTCTCATACAGATCTGGAAGCAAAAGTGCAAGAAGTGTGACACGCCGATTATAATGTCCTTTAACGGTATGGAATTCCAGTCACTCGTCGAAAAGGCCATAGAGCAGTAAGTTAGCAGTGTTGTTGATCATTATTTTACACATACTTTGATACGGTCCGATGTCCCTCACTTACAACAAGCCAGCAAGCTCATAAACTTGAAAAAAAAATGTCGTTTCAAGTTCATTTACTCTTAATTTCATGCAGATAAGTTTATGTGAGCAAAATATCATACATTGTGTTGAAGTTGATAACTCTTCCCTAGACCTAAATCCATTTCGCTGAATACACTCTATCATGTAGTGACGATATTATAATGATGGTATAATCCTTCGGCTAAACTGAAAATTTGAAGGCAGTTGAATTAAAGATAGGCCTATATCATAAACAAATGGGCACAAAGCCCCCCCCCCCCCCCAAAAAAAAAAAAAATAATAATAATAATGAAAATAAAAAAATAAATAAATAAATAAACAGAAATAGATAAAAAATAAAAAATGAAAAACAAAAAACACAGAAGCCCTGATGGAACTTGGGCATAGTCATTTAACAATAGAGTTAAATGCGCTGTACTATAACCATAATTCTGAAGAAGAATTGTGAGGTTTCTTGATTTTAGTCTTATCTTTATGATCTGCATTTGTTTTTGCATGTTTTGCATTGTTTCTTTTTTCCTGGATGTATCAATGTGCCGATATGCTTATAGCTCTGAATCTAACGCATTTACTTATATCAGCTTATACTGATGAACACCAGTAGTTTAGCGCACTCAGTGTAACAAACAAATGCGCACAATGCCTGTATCAAAGAGATTATACCACAAGAGGGCGTAGTCCAGTGGGGAGCAAAGAGATTGTGGTGGGGAGGCAGCCGCGCGAGGGAGCTGCCATTTCGCGTTGTGGGAGCCGCCATTGCACGGATCCTGTACAGTTATTAATCAATAGATGGCAGCGCACTGTTTTATGCGCTCGACTTGAATATTCGGCGCAGTGACCGCGCGTTGTTTCATTGTGACGTCACAATGGTCATGTTTAAGCGTCATAATGGTGCTGATGTTGTTTGATTTTATGGCATGAGTGGGAATGTACGCGAAACAAACGTCATAATGCTCAAGTACTGTCTAGTTTACCCCCAAGTTTCCACTATTTATTTTGCGAACAACAAAAAGGTCTGGACTCTACCAAATGGTTCAAATGATATGAAATCATCGTAGAAATTAATATTTAAACAATTAACCACATGGTGATTCTAAAAATGAAAATGTGTAATGAAGAATAACATATCATTCCAGATATGATATGAGAAGATATGACTTGAACGTAGACTTAGATCCAGTGCCAGGAGCTGAGTGTGCGCTCCCTCTTCAATTTTGGACGCACTATTTGTACGCACGCGTATGGCGACTACTTACTCTATAGGTATAATCTCTTTGGCCTGTATCAAACTCATGTGTTTGACACCCCCCCCCCCCCCCCTCGAAAAAAGAATCAGCCGCTTGCACATCATACAACGTCTCGCAGTTTGCACTCCCTAGCTCACATTTTCACGACATTTTTCCCGTCAATACACAGAGAGAAAAAATACCGGAATCCGATGCTCAGGCACGATGATGACGTCGTCGACGATGATGGCGGACGTCGAGCTGGACCTCCGCATGAGAGTAGTCTCTGTGAAAAATGTGAATACGGCAAAACTCAGTGCTGGAAGAAGAGGTCTTCAACCACCAATTAGAGTGAGATATTGAGGGATATGGGAAATCGTGGAGAATAGAACAAAGCAATAGTTATCATCGTGTGTATAAAAATGTGACAGTTTTGAGACAAATCAAACAGTGTACACCATGATCCCGGAAACTTTGTTTTCTTTCTTATCTTTGCAGGAATCGCATTGAAGCGTCCGCATTCCTATGTTTTGATCAATAGCAGGGACGGAACAAGTAGCATAATCAGAATATTATGAACTCTTTAGAGGCAATCATTTTCAACAACCTTCATTTTTTCAGCTTCTTGTGCAGAATAGAACCACAGCTTAATGTTTTGCTTTCTTCTTTTCGTTCCCTAAAAAATCAAAGCAAAGCAAAGCAAAAAAAAAAAAAAAAAGGCAGCTAGACAAAAGCCATTGTAACTGGCTTCTTAAATTTTCCAGAAAGACCACATTTTGTCTAGTGCTTGATACGCAATTTTCATGATGGATCTTTACTAGTCAAACAAAACGTCTTTCAAGAATTTCTCACTATTTCAGTCGCTCATGATAGGGGACGAAACCGACGCCCACGAGTCATGCAGCCCATGAGTCATACAGCCCATAAGTTCGACACCAAGCAAACAAGGCCCACGAGACCGACACATTAAGCCCCTTGTTCTGTCTGTGTAATTCGTGGGCTCTTTTTTGATACCTAGAGTGAACTCATGGGCTTTATTTGCGTAGTTTCGAACTCATGGGCTGTATGACACATGGACCTTTTTTTTTTCCAATGTCGAACTCGTGGACTGTATGACTCGTAGATGTCGATCTCATGGGATAACCCTTTTGAAGGATAGGTGTATTTCATTTATACAGTACATAACCTGATGGTATTAAAACAATGATTTTTTTCTCTGTTAGAGAATATGCTTTTATATTAATTCTTGAATGATGCAAATTGCCTAACCATTTTTTTTTTGTTATCTTCATACATTCGATTTGATTTGGTGGACACAAACGCCATGACAAACTAACAAATACTGAGGTCTGACGGTAGTGATAGGTTAGATCGTTGGCAGCAAATAGAGAGAAAAGACTTTTTCTTTGTTTTATTGAGCTGAAAAGAGAATCTCATATTCATGTTTCAGAAACGGCTGTGTCATCTCTATACGTTGGGAATGAATCACTATCGATTCATACAATAAGTCTAGCTAAAGACCGTCGAACATTTTCCTATCATGCCTATTGTCACAGTGAAGATATGGATATGCATTTCTATGGTTCGACGTGTTCTTGTTGGGTATTTAACTCCTCGGTGTGTTCTCTGCCAGTTATTATGATCAAAATTTATCAAACATTAGAATTAGGTATACGTCTATGATTGATGTAATGATTTCATGAATCTGGGGTGTCATAGGTAAAGTCAGGTTTATGCCTCAATTCAATATCAAATATGTTAGACTCAGTGAACTTTCAAAGTGAAGTCACAGTACTTGGTTTTTCAAACCCTTTATTATACCTGTCAATAATAACACATTTGTCACAGTTTATTTTTTTTGTTGTTGTTCAACATTCTTTGCCATATCAACAAACAATGTAACATGAAAGGCCAAGGTTGTCTCCTGGATTAAACAACAGGAGGCACAAGACAAACAAAGGACAATACAGAAAAACATGTAAATGCATCTTACATAGTAAGAAACACACTCGACAAGTACCGTAACATAATCACAAACAAATTTACCAAAAAATACATTCATACACGAACAAATTAAAATATGCAATATTTGATTTGAAAACATACCTTTCTACCATAATAATGCAACTTTATCTCATTCTATTTTTTTCATCTCTTTACCTTTTACTATACAAATCGTTCTCTTCAACCTCTCTCTCTCTCTCCCTCCCTCTCTCTCTCTCTTCTCTCTCCCTACCTTCCCCTCCTATCTTTCTTATACCTTTATTTTACTCCATTTCCCATTAATTCCTTTTACACCTTCTTAATTTCTCCTCCAAAAAACTTCACTTTAACTTTCTCATTAAAATGAACAACAATCCACTAACAATATCAAATCATATAACATCAAATCTTATATAATATCTATACACTAACAATAAACTAAATCTCAAATTCTTTTTTCCTTGTATAAACCTAAACATAAAATCTTAGCACTCCACTAAAAAAAAAAACTTTACTAATAATGTAGATGAATGTACAAACATCCTATCTAATTAATTGTCATGATATTTATCAAATATTTCAATTTGTGGTGTTTTTTTTCTTACGATGTATAAATGCGTCGAAATTTGGTATTGATAAATATCACTGTTTGCCGTACTCCTCTCCTTTGTCATCTCTTCTGTATTGGTACCAACTCGCGGACTACAAACATGAATACATACTAGACCTATTACAAATGTATATATATATATATATATATATATATATATATATATATATATATATGTACATATAATATATGTATATATACATTATTATAAACAATACACTGTATATATCATATATATATATATATATATATATATATATATATATATATCATATACAGGATGGCCCATAAAGAACGGAACACCTAAGATGTTTAATTTCAGCAATATTATTGCAAATATTCGGCTTACCATAGAACCAGTAGCATTCACAATGATATTCACAATGACATTCACATTATTCACAATAATAACGGACAATAACGATCAACTTCCGTCCCACATTCCACACATTGTGAACGCTACTGGTTCTATAGCAAGCCAAATTCTCGCTGGTTTCGGTATCTCTGCGAGTGCAAAATGATCACATTTTGAAAATTGCAAGGGTTGACAAAAATGGTCCTGAAATCATAACGCACCAACCAAAATTTAAGAATTTGGTGTCATTCTATTGGAAAAAGAATGGCCTTTCCAATAGTATGCAAGATAATGACATATTTGCAACGATATTTCTGAAATTAAAGATCTTAAGTGTTCCGTTCTTTCTGGGCCGCCATGTATATTACATATGTATATATATATATATATATATATATATATATATATATATATATATATGTTATATAAGAGTAAGACATTGTGATTAGTATGCCACGGGAGGCGTAGCTTGTTTTTCCTATTTCCTTTATTTTGTGTTCGAGCTTTCGGCCGTGTCGGCCTTCATCAGGATCTATACAGACAAATTATACTGTCTTAAGCCTGCATAATGTCTCCACGACCTTGAAGTTCAAACGTTGGCACATTTCTTGCATCTATGATACACCCGTACATATATATAGTTAAAGAAATTAGATTTGAGGTGGACGTCGGCTCGCAGTATATATATATATAAATTGTACAAACATATATGCATATAATATTATGATTATATATGATATGGTTGTGTGTGTGTTTGTGCGTGTGTGAAAGTGTTTTCATGAGTATGTTTCTGTTTCTTATCATTTATTTCTAATCAACCACCCGGACATCATCTGCTATATTACAGTATACTATTCCCCTCTGAACAACAATGATCTCTAGATAAGTGTCCCCGAGATACTATTTCATATTGTTCAATGATTAAGCCAGGAAGACAAACGGCAGTTCACTGAAGTTATCATAATGACTGAATTCTTCTTCATTACCATCTTTTCTTGGTAAGTCTCTTGAAATGATTGTCCGGGGACGTTCAGCAATCTATTATTCGCTCTATAAACTAAAGAACATCAATATTACCGAAGCCGAATACAAACCCCATGCAAGCAATATCTGACCTGTTTCAGTAAGTAGAAGGTCTGCTGCATTAAGATGTCCCGATCCAAAAGTTCCCAAAGTTCGAGATATATCTGAAAGAAGGCTTAAATCAGCACTGACGAGAAATTTGATGCTGCCTTTGATGCTCTTAACAGGAAAGCATGAATTCAAATCCTGCCCCAATGCATACTTTGACAATTTTTTCCCCTCTCTCTCTCAATGTCCTTTTTGTCTCAGGAGTATGGGTATTAGTATTCATTAGTAGAAGTAACAGGGCCATTAGAGTGACCAGTGCCAACATTGAAGAGGCAATTCTGTATATCAAGACCATAAGCTGATAAACTGACATCATTGTCTTTGTTACTTTCATAGTGATTACTATTGTTATCATTGTCATTACGATCATCATTAAGATAATTAGGGAAACAGCTTGTACTAACATATGAGTCTTATTCTTCGTGATTGTGACAAAGGATGCTGCATTAAGCTCGATTTGTTTTCCATTTAAGCTCAAATGTCGAACTAAAGATGTTCAATAATCCAAAATTACGCAATTCATATTTTCCATCAATTATCATTAATGAAGAAACCTGCCAGGTTCATTGCCTCTTTCTCTACCTCACGTTGCTCCATCGCAGATTAACCGCGAAGCGACAGTGCAATGTTATTTAATTTGAAGAGATGATGATAAATGATATAATTCTTCTGAAATATTACCTTTGCACAAATCAATCTAATACTTCAACACGGAAATGGAATCCAACATCATCTCATCAACACACATGTGTTGTGTAGCATACAAAAAAGATTCAATTCCTGTATAACACTTCCGAAGTATAAAATATTGATACATTACCATAATTTCAAACACAATGAGATAATTATATGCTAATTAGTGTAATATGTTGCCGATTTAATGCTTTTTAGGTCAGCATATAATTCATTCGGTTATTAACAACAAGATATAGTAATAAGAACAACTTATGAATTATGTCTACCTTCGGATTGCTGGTAACAATAATGCTGGTAACAATAATGGTAGTGTGAAATCACCTGGGGCATATAAGTGGTAAGGTGGTGGGGCGTCTGGCATCACAGCAGTGTACAGATTACATACAACGTACTCCTGATCTATCGACAGAAGTGTTACAATGTACGGATGTATAAAGCTGGATCGTCCTAACTGTTGTTCTTTATACAATTGAATATACTCATATGATAAAATATTAAGAAAGTAATGCAATATGATTTTGGTCAGGATCGATCTCTTGCATAATACATATATACATAAATTATTATGCTGTGAGGAGGCTGTGAAGAATCCAGCTTTCAGTTGCCATGCCTTCGTCGCCTCAGTACATTATAATAAATGGCTGACGTAAAAGAATTTCATGAATTTGAATGACGTAAACCTGCTTACCAAAACAATACATTGTTTAAATTGCCCACAGTGGGGAATCCCCGTTAACGCTTCGCTGTTTCGCGATACCCACACTACTATCCGTAGGCGCCATAAGCAATATGCGTAAGTTGAGTGGCTGGTCCAGCCTTCCTATGTTACACCGCACAAGTGTCTCTAAGGAAATTTCGAGGTAAAGGTAAGTGTAAAACTGTTTAAAATTTCCGTGACTCAAATCTCAAACATATATAAAATTGTTTTTTTTCCTTCTCTTAATGTTATAGGGCCTTTTCTTTTAGTCCTTTTTCCTGCCTGATTATCCTTAAAACTTCCGTTTCCATACCCATTGTGAATGTGGTAGGCCTATATCAGAATTGTGCTAAAACGTCGAGTCATTCAAAATTACCGTGCTCTGGGTTCATAGCTTACAAGTCGTCGTTGTTACAGTAATGTAATTAGAGTAGGTCATTTCCCTTTAGTCGTTTGTTTGTGTATTTAATGTGGGATTTTACATGTGCAATGTAGATCATTGGAATTTAGGTAACGAACCCACTGTGTCCACCCAGTGTCAATGTACCATGACAACATGACAAGAATATGTCTGTTACGATGAACATCAGAGATTGAGTCATAATGCAAAAAAGTCTAAAGGTAACAACTTTATTTGGGTGTTGATTGGTTAGTTTCATTTAAATTCCATATTCATAATATAACAAACATAGAAAATGTAAATTTACACATCATTGCTTGTAGATTTTGTCATGCAAGAAAATCACGGTAACTGACTTGCATGATAACTTTCCTGCTGATAATTTATCTGGCAGACCAGAAAATCAAATAAACAACTGTGAAATAGTTTCAGTTACCATTTTTACTCATGCCATTAAAGCATTTTTGATTTGCGTATGGGGATAAGGTGACAACAGTGAATGATTTTCAAAACTCTGCTTTCCTTTGTATTATAGTTACAGTCCAAATGTTAGAGGAAAATATCGCATATTTGATTCGATATGCAATTAGCAATAAATATGAAATAATAGCCCTCCATTGTTGGATTACCTTTTTTTTGAAACACACTGTATTTTTGTCCTTTTTTTCAAAGCTTTTGTGAAACATGGCACAGGTATATGAAGTACAGAGTGCCCTCCACGCCTCCCCCCCCCCCCAAAAAAAAAAATACCACCGACCACCACCACCACCACAACCACCACCACCACCAACAACAACAACAATAAGAACAACAACAAAACAAACACAAACAACAAGTTTTAATACTAGTAGTCTGGAAGTGTTTTAAAGCTTGAGTAAACACTGACCACTTTTGTGAAAGACATGAAATAAGTTTGCGCAAGAATTAGCCATCTACATTAGGTTAACTGAAAAGTTGTGCAGTTTAGAAATGACTGACTTGTCTAATGAGTTTATGATAAATAATAGACATGAAACTCATGAGTTTGTGCACTGAATAACATAGCTTGTGCATTCATGAGGTTATGCGTGAGTGATCATGTATTGCCTTTTCGATTACATTTTGGCCACTGAAGCTGTTTTGATAGTAACATCTGCTGATGTTGATGTCTTGTGATTGTAGCAGTGCTCCTGGTAGCTCGTGTAGGGGTGGTTGTGTGTCTCTCTGTGTGTAGATGTGTAACTGAGCGATTGATTGAACCATCAATTAGCGTTTGATTGATTGATTGATTGATTGATTGATTGATTGGATAGGTGTTTGATTCTGAATTATCGTATTTCTCTTCCTGAATTATAGTGTCGTAAACCACGTCATGCCCAGCACAAAAACAGAACCCTGATAATTCATTATCAATTAAGGCAGATCACCAGCGGGTAATCCTTTTAAAACTTCCCCAATAAAACATATTATGATAACTGTTGCATGCAATTTCATTTTGTACATAATACTATATCATATAGAACATAGAGCGCACAAAATCATATCCATCATTATTTATCATAAACTCGTCATATCACCATACGCAACTTCTCAGCTGGAGAACTTCTCATGTTAGCCAAAATGGATAGTGAATTCTTGCGCAAACTTCTTTTTACGTAATATACGTTTTTTAAAATGTGGGCAGTATGTAGCATGAAATGTTTTCTGAATTTTTTAACGGTGTCGATAAAAGAAACCTTCACCTGACCATAATTGTACTTCAGAATCCTGAAATTGTAGTCATCTACAATTCCATACACCAGGAGAGTAACTCTAAGTGCAGGAATAAAGCCGTAGAGACGCCTCCAGATGTCCATTGATGATTCCAAAATATTATGCTGACATTCATGTTGACGTCACTTGACGAAATGTTCCCTATAAAAACCTGTACCTGCACAACTACAATGAGATATGAGTTGGTGCAGTGACAGTTTGTGTTATGATACCAAAATATACAATAAAACCATGATGCATAAGCAAGTAAAAGATGTTGTTCAACTTATAGCATTATGTCGCCTATGTGAGGCTTCATCCTTCTAAAAATGGGAAGGGAAGCCTCTTGATAGAAAGCAGCAGTGGTGTTGTTACGATGGTAGACAGTTCCAAATAAGGACGGCACAGAAACAAAAAGAAAACGTATAGGGGTCTATGTTGTCTAACAATGTACTGAAAGCTTGAAGATTTGGTCGTTTCTGTTGATATAAGAATCTAGTTTGAGTTAAAATTCAGGGATATTTACACCTTATTGGCGCTGAAGGGCAAAATATCATTTGGATTGGGATTTATTGACTAAGGCTTGCGACGCTTTTTTTTTTTACTTTACTGAATATTTCAACTAAATGACTTAACTTGACACAAACATTTCAAGGTACGAGTGAACAGGACTAAACAGCATTTTGAGTCGAGTATTATGTGACAAGCCACTGGAGTAATGGCGAGCAACTCAATGGCAATTGACTATAAAAAGTCATCATTGATAAATCCGACACAGTGAAGGGACATATACATTGTCACAGCAAACTTTAGACCATACCTGATTATACCTGATGTGCATAATTTCAAAGAATCTATCACAATCCCAGCTGTTTTTCAAAGCAAATTACAAGATGATGAAGTGATTTAGCCGAGTTTTAAATGATCCTAATTATTTGGCCCTTCGTGTAACACTCAAACTGTGAAAAAATGCAATTTTTCATTGCTGTCTTTAAAGTTCATGTAGTCAGTCATGCATGACATTTGTCAACATAATAGATTTCAATGAAAGAAGAAGAGTTCTTCCAAACTCACAACTGACATTGCGCTCTCCATAGCTGACAATTAAATGAAATGATAGCTCTTCAAAGTTAATTCCTTTTTTTAATATGCACCTTCTTTATTCCCCTTTTCAGAGCTTTTATGAAATATGGCACCGATATGTGAAGCTCAGGGTGCCCCCTAAAAAAAAAGCCCCAACAACAACACAACAGAAATGATTTTTTTTTTTTTTTTTTTGGCGTAGCCCCCAAATGTTTTTTGATAAAATTTTGACAAACTATACATGGGTAAAGCTAGAAGTCCCAATTATCACATCATGACTCCCAAAAATCGTCTGAAAATGTGTTTTAATGCTTTAGTGAACACTGGCCACTTTGTAAGAGACATGAGATAAGGTTGCGCAAGAATTATCCATCTACATGGGGTTAACTGAAAAGTTATGCAGTTTAGAAATGACTGACTCGTTTAATGAGTTCCAAATAATCGTAATCATTTGGCCCAGTGAATGTCCACTTGATATCAAAGGGATCCCCAATTCTTGACTGCTGATAATCCAATCCACTGGCGAAACTGGCTAAAATCTTGTTTGTGAACTATCCCACAAAGTATCTTAAAAATGCTTGATGACTTTAATTCAAAATTCAACAATATTGCAGTCATCCACAATATCCATATATAACTCAAAGTGAGTGAATAAACCTGTAAACAATCCTTTGAATGTATATTGAATTTCCTGTATATGCTGGTATTCGTGTTGCGACAAAAAAAAAATCATAACACATATCAAAATATGGATAATAGGGCTTAGATCGACGAGTCGGTTCATCCACCCTCTGACCATCAGTAGTAGCTGAAGAGGCTGTATAGCCACTCGTAGTTGCTCAAGCACGTGCAATTTACCCGCAGCCAATTTTTGAGCATGCTCAAAACTTTTTCCGGGTGACTCGCGGGGATTGCCAGCAGAGGTCCACGCAAAACCCCCGTAGGAAGCCCGTAGCCGCCACAAGTCACAAGCAGTTGACCCGCTTGAAGTACGTAAGTTGCCCCTGGATCTATGCCTATGCGCCGGAAGCGCGTGTCATCTGCGGGCATACTACAAGCATAATACGGGTGTTTTACTGGCAAGGAACGGTGTCGAAACTGCCAATATCCGTGTAGCTGGTCAGTTCTGTGTGCATGCTGATGGTCAGTTACTGCCTTTCTGCTGGTTAGTTGACAGTCGGCTGCGGCCAAGATAATGGCATTCTGTGGGAGTTCTGCCATATCAAATTCCTTCAGAGGGATTCCTTCACCAAGTTGCCAGCCGTTGCCCTCACTTGCCACCCATGCGCCTGACACGCAGGTCACACGGAATGCACGTATGTAGAACGTACGTGGCACGGGTTCAGCATGTAGGACGCACGCGAAACTCGCCAAAATCCTTAAAATCCTTAAAAAAAAAAAAATAAATGTCCTGCGTGCTGGAAAATCCCCATACGCAACAAGTCCGCGTAGCTCGCCGGAAAGGTGTGACAGGGCCTAAACATGGCTGCGGGTAAAAAGGATTTGCGTGCGCACCTCCGGGGGACTACAGGGGAGATACGTACTATGTACTGTCATGTGCGGGCCATCTGCGGGGATCTCCGGGTAGCAAAAATTGCTCCCCGCAAATCACACGTAAGGCTTGCCCGGAAAGATGAGACAGGGCCTTTAAAAATCGCTGACTTCACAATTCACACTACTCCGGAATTGCGCAGTCACTTGCGCCTACGTGGCGATGAGACCCAGCTACGTTGTCAAGCTCATTCATAGCATGCTCACAACAAACGCAGACAATACGTTCTCAGCAATCTATACTCGTCTGTTCTCAATAAACAAACCTCCAAGATTTTGCAAATGTCTGACAAGCCAGCATAAAACTGCATCACTCCCAGCTGACAAGATTGTTAAATCTGCATTCAAGGTAAGCTGATCAATGGGGACGTACGGTGATTACCTCTGTGTTGTTTGTGATTTGTTGTTGTTGTTGTTGTTCTGATGCACTTTAAAATTGTCTTCGTATGTGATATGTAAAGCTTCTAAACTCTCTTTTGATTCCACTCTATCCTCTCTTTTTGTGCAATTCCATCAATGTGAATTACAATGTATAGTATTCGTGGTATTTCTAGGGTTGACAAAGTCTGAAGAGCAATAGAATTATCAAAATACTGCAAAAGAGGTAATTTGATGATACATGCGTCTTCTTACATCTTGTTTTCACAACAAGAAATACAAACACCCCCTCCCCATATATTGTATGTGACATGATAAGAGGATTTACTCAACTCGATTACACTTTTAATGCCGGTGTTGAACAAAATATTTATACTGCGTATATAGGGCGAAAGAATATCAATCCGATTTTTTTTTTCTTAGATGATTTACCAAAATCTCTTTCAATTGGAAAAGTAATATTTTGTTTTCATCATATATCGGCGGTGTATATAGGTCCCTTTTACCGACGTACGCTCCTATAATACTATGCAATTGGTGCATGCTTAACTGTGAGTTAACCCGTGGTGTGACTTGTTTTTGCAGCAGGGCTGACAATAAATGTTGCTGAACTTCCGCTATACTTGCTCCATTGATGTTGTCATATCATGCACGTAGTCACACAAGCTCTGCTGCCAAGCAATGCCGACATGCGAGCAGTAGCACCTTCCATTTTGCATCGCGAATATGCTCGGTATCTATCTCCATTCACATTGTTTAGTTAAAGGGATCGTATAGTTTTAGTTGATACCTCACTTCAGGTTTCTAACATTTTTGTTGAGATAATGAGAGACCCCTTATGAAATATGAAAGAACATGTAATTCCAAGAGGGATTCAACGTTAATGTGATGGAAATTGGTTCTGAAATGGCAGAAATATCCAAAACAGCGCAATCCTAATAAAAGTTGATACCCACCTTTATTAAGATGGCGTTGCTTTTGGATATCTCAGCCATTTTAAAACCGATTGTCATCTAATAAGCTTTGAATTCCTCTTAAAGTGGTATGCTCTGTATTATTTCATAAGTGGTTTCTTGGTATCCAGGCAAAAAGTTAAAAGCCCTAACCTCATCTCAACCAATACTATACCATTCCTTTGATTTAAGCTCAATTTGATTTGGGAGCAGGCCCGGGGGAGCAGGACGATTCCATCGGATGCCATGTGTGACAGACACTACTATCGATTGTTATCCCGATCAGAATCTGGTACTGTCGTTGTGCCTACCTCAATAACATGCAGTTATAAACGCACATTCTCGTCTCGTAGTCTCTTCATATCAAAGCGAAACATCGTATCAGAGGTACCGTAGTGCCGTTTAGTGCTGGAGTGATATAAATCCTCAGGAAAAACACTTGCTGCTACCCTGAACCAGAGTTTGACTAGTAAAACCATTGCATAGCGCTGGAACTTGCACCCTAAACTTGTAAGTACGATTTTTGAATTTGCACGAGTGTCCGTATAGTCCTACCAATTTAGAATGGCGTCTCGTCAAATTTCTGCGCTGCAGCCGATGTGCTGCACTGCAAGGGGAATTTTGAAACAATCTGAAAGGGTATTTAAGGAATCACGGGACGATTACCTTATTGCCACAGAGTTAAATAAGAAGCCAGAGACGGTGCAAGTAGCCACTCTTCGAGCAGTGATGATAGGACAGGAGTGCAAGGACAGTCTAGATATACCTTCTTGCCAATGAGTGATGAAGAGAAAAGGACACTTGAGAGAATTCTCGAAAAACTGAGTTATCATTTTGCACCATCAAGAAATGTGTTTTATGACAGAAATATGTTCCATAATGCAAACCAACAGCGGAATGAATGTATTGGACAGTACATTGTGCGTTTGAGACAACCGACCATGTCCTTCAAGCAAGACACAACACATACCCTCAAGAAAGCTATAGCAACTCCAGAAGTGATTGAGATGAGCACCTAGAAAGTTGTACAAGTTGAAGAAAGCATTCACCTTGTGCAAACGAAATCCAGAAATGATGAAGCTGAAGGGAAGCGTACGTCCTCGGCAAAGCAGAAGCAAAACAAGGACAAAAACAATCCTGGAAAGAGTCTGTCAGCATGCAGAAAGATTGATGCAGATTCAGCGGTTCAGGGAGACCGCGAAAGATATCCAGCTTATTGGAAGACATGTAAAAAGAGCGAAGGTCCTGGATGCCAAGGATGGCTTTCGGTAGGTAAGCGGTGAACTGCACCCTTCGGTCGAGTTACCGATGGCAACACATGCTTTTTGACATATCGACAGCGCCGGAAGAGTTTCAGCGCCGCCAACTTGAGATCATTAAAATACTGACTTGCGTAGAAGTTGTAGTAGATGACTTCTTGGTGTTAGGCAGTGGAGCTACACAGGAGGAAGCCCTGATTGACCGTGACAGAAATCTCCAGAACTTCCTGGATAGAGCACGGAAGGTCAACCTGAAGCTGCTGGCTAAGAAGAATCTGCGGCTGCGCTTCAGCAAAACGCCGTACACGGGACATCTCTTGACGAGTGATGGCCTCAAGCTAGAGCAAGATAAGGTGGAGGCAGTCGCGGAGATGCCACCTCCCATAGACAAGAAAAGAGTACTGTACAACGACTCCTTGGAAGTGTCACGTACTTGTCCAGATCTCTGCCGAGACTAGACATACGCAGATGTCCGTTTCGAATGGAGAGATGACCATGAAAAGCTCTCGATGAGTTACAGGTCCACTGATAAAGGCTCCTATACTGAAGTACTACAACGTGAAGAAAGATGTGACGATCCAACGTGATGCATCAGAGAAAGGGCTTGGAGCCACACAACTTCAGAATGGACAACTAGTCTATTTCTTCTCAAGAACCCTCGAAAAGACCGAACAAAACTATGCTCAAATTAAAAAAGAATGCCTGGCCTTAGTTTACAGCGCAGAAAAGTTCGATCTGTTCATACAGGGGAGGAAGGTGACAGTAAGTACTGACTACAAGCCGATGGTCCCGGTATTCAAGAGAGCCCTTCACAATGCCCTGACGCGGCTGAAGAGAATGTTGCTTCGGCTACAGAAATACGACATTGACCAGCTGAAGTGCTGCCCAGGGAAGGATATGCTGCTTGCATATTGGCTCAGCAGAGCCTACCTGCATGACACTGGAAGGAAAAAAAACCCCAGATCTATTATGAGCTGGAACAAATCAACCAGAGTCAGTATGTGAGGATCAGTGATGCCACATTACTCCAATTACACTAGGAAACACAAAGAGATGCAGTTCTCTAGACCTTGACACACATTGTCATGAACACTTCGCCGGAGATCAGAGTCGAAGTGCCTGTTGTAGGCTGAACATGAAAAAAAAAATGAAATAACTGTGCAGAGCGAAATTCTGTATAAGGCAATGGAGGCTATTGTACTCAGAGCAATGAGGCCCCTAGCTGATGTTGAGCAGGATCCACAGCAGCCATCTGGGAACGGAAGCATGTGTTTGCAGAGCAAGAGATGTCTTGTTCTGGCCTACGATGCAGTCAAACAGTGAGAGAAAAGGTAACGCAACATGAACTATTGTCTCAAAGAACCTGTTCTCACTGAAGAGTGATGATTATCTGTCATCACAGTCGACCATTACAGTGACTAGGCCTACTGAGAACTGGACAATGTGACTAGTAACATTGCGTCAGTAGCGCAATGTTAACGCAAGGTTTGCGTCAGTCGCAGAATGTTTGCTACTGAGTTGCGCAGTAGCGCAACTCAGTAGCAAATTTGTATACAACTGGGAGTGTCAGCATCTGACTTCGTCACCACTGCATGCACAAAGCAATGGAAAGGCGGAGTATGCAGTAAAGATCGCAAGGATGATCGGGAAGACAACTGCAAGGCAAGGAGAGGATGTCTTCCGACACATCCTAGATTGGAGGAACACACCTGACAGCACTGAGATAGTCCAGCACAGAAGTTGATGGCACGACGAATGATTACTCTCCTACAAACGCCTGAAGCACTGCTTAAGCCACAAGTGGTAGAGGGAGTACCAGAAAATATACACCGGAAGCAACTCGCCAAAAAGCAGCATGACAAATAGGCAGTGCCCTTCCGGAGTTGGAGATTGGAGAAAGGGTTCAAATCCCATCATCAGTTTAAGAGTGAAGACTAGGAATCTGCAAGGAGAAAGTGGGTCCGAAGTCATATGTTACCCTGACATATTACGGATTAGACCTTGAGAAGGAACCTGAGCAACCCAGCAGTCCGTGAAGTTGGATACTATCTCCACTGGCCTGTCATCTAAAGAAACGTCAGCCAGCACTGGTCGCGATGCTCAGCAGCAATGAATAAATCTAGCCCACAAGATCTATCATAACTAGGCAAAACATCCGTATTCCAGCGAATATCAGCAGTTTGATCGTGGATAGTTTGAAAAGAAAGCGCAATAACAGCCAAAGCAACCAAAAACAAAATAAAACAAAAACAGCAATGCTTGGGATTTATATGAAGAAGTGGAACTGTGCACGCATGAGATCAGACTGTTTTGAGTTGTTTGAAGGCAAAAAAAAAAAAACACGATTGAAAATATTGTATAAGATTGTTTCATATCAATTGGAAAATTTAAACTATCATGTGAACTGTATTGATAACTGCACTTGATCAATAGCCTGAAGAGAATGACGCCTATTCAACCCCATGGTATCAGTTGACTTTGTTAATGAGCATTGGTTTAAAGCGCACACCGGTGGAGCTTTCAACGGCGCAAAGAACTCAGAGGATCATCTATTGCAATGTTTGGCAGTAAAACTTGTAACATAGTTGGGATACCCATAAACACACAAAAAAAAGAAAAAAGAAGAAGAAAAAGAAGAAGAAGAGAGAGAGAGAGATAATGAAGAAAAGAAAAAAGAATTGAAAATACAATTGGATTTTCCATTGGTTTGAACTATCTTTATTTTCTAAGGAAGGGAGATAAGACAGCACTATCGATCTTTATCCAGATCACAATCTGATATCGTCGTTGTAACTAAGTCAATGACATGAAGTTATAAACGCACGTTTTCGGCTCAAAGTCTTTTTATTTTTGAGGTGAAACATCATCGACCATCTCACAGAACAATACAAAAGCAATATGTTTCCTCGGAAGCAGGTGCTCAGAGTTGCTTTACACGAATTCGCTAAAACTAATTATCACCATAAGACAAATTTGAGATTATGTTTTGATACTCCTCATTTTTTGCCTCGCGTATCCAAGAAGAAGAGCTCGAATTGGGACTAGATTCACCGGTAAGAAAATAAAGGGAGATAATATTATATCATTTTCTCGCCTGCAGGATGGACTACGTGTATATCGTATACGAGGAGATCGAGGAATGGGAAGATAGTCAAAATTTGACAATGTCAAATATCTCCAAGAAGAACGCCAAGGTCAAAGTGAAGGGAAAAGGGAAGGCCAGTTGCATCGATTGCGGAAACGAGTGGACCAGCCGTCACACAAGAGTGTCTTTCAACTTTAGGGCTGAGACGGACGACAAAGTATGCATGCATTTTTAGTGGTTCACGTTAACACTTTGTTCCTGAGAGTTTCACAGAGTTTTTGATTTGAATTGATTTGAATTTATTTTCCGTTAAAAAGTCACATTACATAATGTCAATAATCATTGCATAAACAAAATAGTACATATTATACAACACCTCAGAATGATGTCGAATTGTGATTGGCCAAGAACATGTCACATGACATTCAATAGAAAATACCTATCAAACTCATTGAGAGTGACAGCCATACAATAGGCCCCTGGCATGGGCCTATTGCACGGCTCGAAGGTACTATAGCACGGCTTCACGGGGGGCTACTAATGCATGGCCGCTCACACAGTTCTGTGGCTCACACTAGCAAAGCGCCAGCAAACTACCTGCTGGCCGGCTGCGCTGCGCTGCCGGTAAGTCTCACAGACCAGGCGCGACGGAGTAGTACTGCAACGTTAACGTGTACGCGCAGCTACTTTACCTAGCTAGTTGCATGTATTGCGGCCTTACCTACTGCTGTGTTTTTACTTTTGACTCTGATCTACGTGGACCACAGTGATCCCAAAATCAAGACTTCATTTCAAGTTGAGAAACCGTAATTTGATTATTTTTCTGTGTTTTATACAAAATCATTTTCGGAAATAGACAAAGTCTAGACTAGATCTACCGACATCTCAGATCGGCCTATATATGGTGCGTTCCCACTGCCGATCAGATCAACTCGATCAATCCCGATCAAGCTTTTTTGGCCTGGTCGGGCTCGCTCGGCATTGGTATTCTGGGTCGATCTACCTTGATCGGCATCGCTCCTGCTTCCTTCACGATAATTTTGGACATGTCCAAAATATTCGAGTAGGAAGCCCGAACACCAACAGCTCGGGTAGTGATCGAGAAGAGATCGAGCTGATCGGGAATCGGTCGTATAGAAATCTAGTGTGGTCGGGACGGATTTTTCCCCGAGCTCAGTTCCCGATCATCTCGAGTTATACTCGAACGCTACATGATTGATTTCAGATCATCTCGATCCAGGATTTATCAGTTTCATGAATAACTCGATTGCTACACGACCGATACAGGACTGCTATCGATTGATACTCGACTAAACTCGATCATACTTCGACCGGCACTCGATCAAATACCGAGCACCTTTTGACAATGGTGTTGTTGCAGCAGGTGCAGACGTACTTTCTTAGCACTCATTTATTGTTCAGGTATTAATAAAAAATATATGCAGTCCTTGGTCACGTTCAAAAGTTAAATGTCGTCAGTATCTTCAGTCACTCCTGGCCCACTGAAGAAAAGAAAAGGGCCAAGAAGAGAGAAAAGACAATAAAACCTAAACAGCAGACATGGCAGAATTAGACTCTCCAGACAAAAATACCAGAAGAAAGAAAGGAAACACGACTGAAACTGAGAAAAATTAGGTGTTCTGGTAATATGACTGTAACGTGAAAGGAAATTTTCTAGATTATTTACTTTACTTATAAATTGAGAAATGTTTTTTTGAATTCTTTTGCTGGCTTGTCTGTTTCAA
Organism: Diadema antillarum; assembly: GCF_040938485.1. NCBI lineage: Eukaryota > Metazoa > Echinodermata > Echinoidea > Diadematoida > Diadematidae > Diadema > Diadema antillarum. Next base: position 369,172 of record NW_027272178.1, on the reverse strand, counting down.
AGTTGAAGTTGGTTACGTTGATATAAAATCTATTCTTACGCTGACGTGTTAAAACAGTAGTTGTAAAGTAGATTCATAAATGCTCAGTGACTTACTTTACATTTATTTACGTAGACGTTACAATTTTGCTTTTTTTTATCGAGAGTTGTGATGTATGAACATTGCTTGAAGTCCACCTTGCTATCGATAGGCTGGGATGAGCTGACAAAAAAAAAATGTACATCCAAGATTTTCATCATTTTTTGCTAGTGTAAAATGTTATATTGTTTTATTTTCATAATAATGTACTCTGTTCCACATATCAGCACACTTCGTGAATTTAAAAATTGATATGATAAATGTTTTTCTTTTACACACTCTTGGGCCTATACTTTATCAATGAATACATTAATATTTTTCATTCACTTTTTCATTCTTTAATAATGAGAACAATAATGACAAAGATAACACGACTCACTAGGGTTGTAGAACAGTCAATTTTTTCAACTCTATATAATGCGTTTATGGGCATATAGGCCTATGTTTCATTTTAGACCAAATTAATTTCAGCCCGCCTATATGTAATGCACTTACGAAGCTTGGCGGTGGGGACAACATTTTTTTTTTTTTAATGAGACATCAAACTTAGATTTGCTATTCTTCACATCCACTGCAAATATTGAATGCATATGAACGAACCTATTATATTATACATGGTGTCCCGGCAGACAGAGTGCTACAAAACTGTCTCTTATCTAAAAAGATATGAGCGACTGAATGAAATCGTTACATTATTCAATAGAAAGAACACCTAAAATTTTATTTGAAACAATGATAGTCAATCTTCGTGCAGGCGCTTTGATTCCATGAAAATTTGTGATTTACTAAGTCTGTAACTTTGGGCACTGATATCCTACTTGACTGAGCGATAGTGAAGCCGTAAAAAACTGATAACGAACGCGTCCAAAATAGCTACTGAAAACGGATAAAATGAATGAATACAACTGAATGCATTTTTTGTACCTTTTTGAGTGGCTCACAAACAGTAGTGATCAGTCATTGTCATCGTTTTTTTCAGGGAAAATGACTATAGAATCGAAACGCCTGCATGAGAATTGATGGTTGCGGTTTCAAAATAGGAAGTGTTCTTCTATCAACTGTAGGTTTTCCCGGCCAATTTCGCACTTTTGCCAGTCCAATTCCTAATTGCTGCATTCAATTTACTAAAATATAGCATAGATGACATGTTCGGTAGTTCAATTCTATGATCTCTTCATTGAAATTCATTTGGAGCATTCAAATTACCTTTAGCCTCATTCTGATTAACACGTTTTCAAATGAAATTCGTAAAACAAGCACCATTTCGTTATTCATTCATTCAGTTTAGAATGATATAGTCACGTGATCACGGACATGCTGCTCTCTTTCATTCAAATTCATTTTTTGGCAATCAATTTAACATCTTTTGCAGTCAATTTAGCACGCATATTTATGGTTTGGTTCTTTCTTTATTTTTTATGCCTCCGCCAACGAAGTGGCCGGAGGCATTATGTTTTCGGGTCGTCCGTCCGTCCGTACGTCCGTCCGTAGGTCCTATACGTCTGTACGTCCGTCCCGTTTTGTTTTTATCGATATCTCAAGAACCGTGAGGTGGTTTTGCATCAAACTTGGTATGAGGGTATATCCTGGGGGGATGATACTTTGTTTGGATTTTAGGGTCACGGGGTCAAAGGTCAAAGGTCACAGGTTATTTTGTGAAAAAAAGGTTGAAATTTCATGTTTTTCTCCATATCTCGCAAATGGTTCAAGGTATCTTCATGGAACTTAGTATATATGCATGTACCGATGGGCAGTGATTATCTACGGAAGTTGGGGGTCATGGGTCAAAGGTCAGGGGTCGAAGGTCAAGGTCAACTCCTCAAAATATCACTACTTTCCTTATATTTATGCAATGCCTGAAGGATTTTTTTTAACTTGATGTATGCATGTATAACCCAATATATATTCTGTGGGAAGTTTCTTGCCAAAAGGTCAAAGGTCAAAAGGTCAAAGGTCAAGTGAAAGTGCTAAATTGCACTTCTTCCTCCATATCTCAAAAGTAACTCAAGGCATTATCATGAAACTTACACATTTATGCATGTCCTACCTAACAGTGATTCTCTTTGGAACTGTGAGGTCAAAGGTAAAAGGCCAGGTTTAGATAATACTATTTTACCATTTGATACTGAAATTATACTTTTTCTCAATACCTTGAAAATTACTCAATGCATAAACTTATAAAAGGGTCAAAAGTCAAGTAAAAATCATCAGTTCCCCCAAATACCTGCACTCTGACGTTTCAGTCATTCATCCAATTGAACCTAGTTCTAGGAAAGTGAACATTCAGCACATTTGTGGCAAACCTGTCATTTTAATATTTTGCCAATTGTGTGAAAGTGTCATCACACATTGTCAAGACATTGTACTACAGACGTATTAGGAGAACCATGCATTATGGCGGAGGCATACACCAGTCGCCGTAGCGACATTTCTAGTTTAACATAGTTATCGTTTTCCTAGCGTCATTACATTTCATATTTTCGCACTCATTTTAGAGATTTTGGCAACATTTTTTTTTTCTTTAATGTGCTTAGTGACTCTTCAAGTCCGAAGATAGTGTAACATGTGCATGGCCACATCAACTTATCTCGCCGTTGAGCGCTTTATTCCGTGTGTTATTATTATTTTATTATTATCATTTATTCGGCAATTCAATATACAATATACAATACAAGCTGACATAAAATACAAACAGAAAATTGTAAATACATGATATAAAAATTGTGGTGGTTCCAGGTGCATGCTGCTGGTTGCCAGGGGAGGAAAAGTTCTAGGAAGTCAAGGTTATGATCATCAAATATTCCTATAATTCTTTTTCTGTCCCCTTGAGAAATACGTCTGAATCTAACTTGTGCCGTCATGACTGTAAGAAGATAAAGTTAAACTATGGTATTGGTACATGTAGGCCTAAAATGTCATGTATGAAAGAAAAGGGGCGTTACAGAACAGCAAACTCGAGTTATATGGTCAAAAATACGATACTTCCACTGCTAAGCAGTGCGTGGATGAAAAATAGAAACACGCGTTTAAATGTTATCACCTTTTCAAAAAGGAAATAACATGACGTTAATTTGAATGAACATGTTAGGAATTTGACTGCCCATACGCGAAATTAAATGACTGAAATACCCCTTTCGCCAGTGCTGTCGAATTTGAATGACTGAAGAGCACGTGCCAATTTGAATGCCCGTTTTACGAATTCGAAAGGCACATGTGCAAATCTCATTGCTCGGAATGCTAAATTGAACGAACAACTTGCAATTCTTAATGACAGAATGTGCAGTGACGAGGATTTTCGCTAAATTGTATGAACATTTTATCAAATGCGAAATTGGCCGGGAAAACCTATACTAAAGATAATCATTTCTGTCGTTCATTCATGCTTTTGCAATTAATAGTCGGTTTTATAGCACTCTTTTGGGCCACGCCGTATTCAGGTTTAAATACTGAGTTGTCTCATAACCAAACGAATAACTGTAACCAATTCTTCTTTCACTCGATCACAGTACGAACCTGCCGACCCGTTCGATGCAAGATCTTACACAGATCGAGTCATGTCGAGCTGGTCTAAGAAGTCTAGTAGAAATCGAATATTGACCTTGTAGCGATCGTGTATTGATTGTGTGTAGATTTGGATGATCGAGTAGAGATCTGTGTGGTTGTCGAGAAGAAATTCTGGAGATGTCGAGAATGGTCGGGTGTGGATCGTATAAGATCGAATAGCGGTCGGGAAGGGATCGTGTTGAAGGACGATCGAGCATTTGGTCGGGATTGCTCTGCTAAAAATGGGTGATCGGGATTGATCTCGCTTGATCGAGTTGATCTGATCGGCAGTGGGAACGGGGTATAACACTTAACAGTCAGGCCTAACTCGATCTAACGTTAGTGTAGAATGGGTATAGACCCTGCGGAGTTTGTGATTCATGTGACTGTGTGGTTGAATCATGACGAGTGTTTGAAAGCAGTACACAGGGTGGTTTGCAATTCTCGGCCTAATTGTTACATTTATTTTTGGGCCTTCCTGAGTTGGCGGTCACTAATTTAGTACTGTGATTGTGGACAAGGTGTTGTATAAAACGAATAATTTATGATTTTGGTCGTGCATTGGGGCACGTAATACCGCACTCGGCGCGAGATTCGGCACTGATCTATTCAACGCGGCGCTACGTGCCTTGTTGAATAGACCAGTGGCTTATCTCGCGCCTCGTGCGATATTCGTGCCCTTTGCACTCACAACTCATAAATTATTCGTATAAAATAAACGGAAGGATAGCCCTACTCAGCTATGTTTGTCATAACACAGCTGTTTTCCAGAGGGGTCCTAGAAATAACAATGTTGCGATACACAAAATGATAAAGACATGAATTACTAGTACATAATAATGAAGAAAATCAATATGCCTTAAATCAAACCAAAAAATCAAAATTAAGATAAGCACAAAATGCAAACATACCTCTGACACCTACCAGATGAATCAAATAAATTGCAACCCCAGTTATCCCATCATTATGACTCACTCTTCCCCCCCCCCGCCCAAAATATCCATGATACCTTTATATATATATATATATATATATATATATATATATATCAATTTAAGCCATTTTGATATATATTGATCAATTTCTTTAAGAAACAAATTGTAAAAAGTTAAAAATTTAACGTCACGTGGTAAATCATTAAGATAAGCTCCACGATATGAGAACATTCTTTTACAATAATCAGTGTGAGGCTTTGGTAAGGAGAGATTTCCAGAGGAGCGTAAACTGTATGGATGTGAAACAAATTGAAATGAAATTTGCATATGGTGCACTGAGATCATTTAAACTTTTATACACCAAAAATATAGTGTGTTTAATACGGCGAGATTTTAGGGATTCCCCATTCAAAATTTGTTGTAATTCATGATTGGATATATGTTTATAGGGACTTATTCCAAGTATTATTCTACCAGCCCTGTTTTGTAATTTCTGCAATCGATCGGTATATTTCAGGTGGGAGGAATCATACACTATATCTGCGTAATCAAACAAAGAAAGAAATCAATTTCAAATTACATTCATTAATATAAACTCGAAGACGACCAAAGAAATTAACCAATTTACCGATTTTTTTTTACAAAGATATTCAATATGATCATTCCATTTTAATTCTTGGTCTATTATCACCCCTAAGTATTTCACGGCTTCTTTGCATTGAATATGTTTTCCACTAATATAAACATTTAAATTTTTGCGTTTTGTCAACATTGAACGGGTACCAATCAATATACTCTCCGTTTTATCGACATTCAAGCTAAGTTTGTTCAAACACATCCAATCGTGTATGCGTTCCAAATCTGCGTTCAGAAAATAATCTATACAATTAACATCTTTGTGAGAGTAATACAAAATGGTATCGTCTACGTTGTAGGTCGCAGTGTTGTACCTGCTGAACTATATCGTCTATATAAAGAGTGAACAGTAATGGTCCAAGGATTGAACCTTGAGGTACGCCGTAATTGACATCAACAAACTCAGACATTTCAGAACGAAAATAAGTACATATTTGACGATTGGTTAAATAACTTTCAAACCAGGCAAAACTATTTCCTTGCGCACCAGCACCCATAAGTTTCTTTTATAGAATACTGATGTCAACCGTATCAAATGCCTTTTTCATGTCAATTAGAACTGCTCCTGTGTATTGACCATTGTCAGACGCGTTTAACCAATCGTCGGAAACACGTGCCAGAGCTGTCACAGTTGAGTGCCTTTGCCTGAACCCTGACTGTTTCTCCGAAAGTATATTACTAGAATTTAAAAACTCTGAGAATTGCTTGCCTACAATCTTCTCGAGGATTTTTGAGACAGAAGATAAGATTGCAATTGGACGATAATTACAAGGTAATGTTTTATCGCCTGATTTATGCAAAGGAATAACTTTTGCCTGTTTCCAGCGTAATGGAAAATCGCCTTCTGAGAGTGACTTATTAAAAAGGTAAGTAAGACAAGGGACAATGACAGGAGCAGAAATTTTTAACAAGTGCATAGAAATGCCATCTACACCAACAGACTTCTTGTTTTCCATGCTTCTGATGAGATCACTAACTTCATCTTCAGAAACAGTTTGAAAAGAGAACTTTGGAAAAGTTTGCATGGAAGAGTTAGAGGAGTCAACGTGATACGAGGCATGAGACAAAGGGGAAACAGATGGAATATTCGATGCTAGTTCTGACCCACAGTGCAAAATATTGGTTAAAAACATTGGCTTCTAATCTCTCACTATTAGATTTATCATGTTGAGAATTGTTTGGGGAACGATGTGGGAGAACAGATTTTAACACATTCCACATTTCACCAGATGTCTTTGCGGAAGCTAATTTATCTGAAAAATAAGATCGTTTACATCTCCGTATTCTAAGTGTAACATGATTACGTAATTTCCTATATTTATTCCTAAGTTCCTCATGTTTTCTTTTCAGCTCGATTTTCGTGGACTCCTCTTGCGTCTTTAACAATTCAATCTTTTCTTTGTGTGCTTTATTTTTCTGTTTGTCCCGATCTTTGATTAATTCAATGATCTCTGGAGACATCCATGGACAGAATCTGTTCTTTACACGTTTATGCCGAATAGGCGTGTGATTATTTATAACTTTCATTAATAATTCTTCCCATTCTTTAACGGCTCCCTCCATGTTGTCTTTATCGTACACATTATGCCATGGTTGCAATCGTAATTGATCAAGAAATGTATTTTCATCAAAATTTTTCATTTTTCTGTAAGATACTATCTCAGGGGCTTTGATACTAACATTATAATTCTAAATCAAATAACAAATTGAGTGATCACTGTCTTATCCCTGAACGTATAACACCATGGGACTTGACCATATCGCAAGAGTTTGTCGTCATATGATCGATTAAACTAACTGAAGCATCGGAACATCTTGTATGCTCTCTTGTATTAATCTGAGTTAAAGAATAGATAATGTTTATTTGATTAAGATGCTTAGTTTCATTGCTTATAGGATCTTTCATAATATCGCAATTGACATCACCCATAACGATAACATTTCGGCCAAAAGAGTCAATATTTGAAATCAATTGTTCATAATAATCAAACACACAAATTGTTTTGTTTTGTTTTGTTTTTTGTTTTGTTTTGCTTTGTTTCTTCAATTCCATTTCCATGAAGTATTTCAATCCTATGTAATTCTTTGGATTATCAAATATTATAACGAATATAATTCTTTGGATTATCAAATATTATAACGTATGTAATCTTCGAGGGTCGCCGCGTGTATATTGAGTTAATGATATGATGATGAAAATACTTTCTAATTTCATTGGGATTCAAATCTTTTCAGTGGCGGATCCAGGAATTCCGTAAGGGGGGGGGGGGGGCGCAAAAGGAAAAAGGTATATCTGGTGTCAATTCTGGGTTTCATCGGTTGGCATGCATAAAAAAACCCAGACTTCAGCCCAATTTTGTGTTGCCATTACGCGCACGCGACCCCTTTCATTTTTTCTTTTATTTCTTTTATTCTAAGATAAATTAGAGGGGATGCACCCCCTGGATTCGTCACTGCTCTATCATGTTTATCACGCTGAATGTATAACCATGCGGCTTGCAAATCGCTGTTTTAAACGTTTTATCAAATTGAATTGAGGCTGTAAATAACAAGGCAACACCGAAGTAAGATATTAATAGTTTATAAGTTACTTCAGTTCAAATAACAAAGTTCAAATAAAGTTGCTGTTTTATTTCTAAGATAGTCTAGGGATGGTTCATTTTACGCATATTTATTGATACATCAATTGAGCTGTAATTTTATAACACGATTATACATGTTCATGCTGCTCTCTCACTTTGGGCGCGGGGCCCAAATATTCCTGTTTCAACTTTAAGACCTGGTCCTCTACAGTTTTATTAGAAAGTTAGAAATGTCTGGTAGCTGCAAAAAAAAAGTTTTAGAATTATATAGATGTGTCCATTCATAAAACTAATTAAAACAAATCACTGCTGAAATATTTATCCACAATGAGCAGAAAATTAAGTACAATCTTATGTGATATAAATTATTTGCTGACAGGTTTACAAAATTGGGTCGCAAGGCTGCAAATTCTGTGAACTTTTCTATGTCATGAGTATGACGGAGAAAGAGTTTCGGCGCATTACCATCGAAGCGCTGGAAAGGTGAGACAGAGAGTATAACTAAAACAACAACGACTGAACTTTTCCTTTTCATGTCTGCAAAAAATTAATGTCCAGCACACGGAGAATTACACTGTACTTTCGTGTTTAAACATTGTGTTCTCACGTTAGATGTCATTGTGTTCTTACATCACCTTGATGTTTTATGCATCTGAATGATAGTTTTCGAACATTCTCTGTGTAATATGTTTTGTTCATAAACATCTGTCATGGAAAATCATTAAAATAATTATGCCTCAATTCAATATTGAATATGTTACACTTTAAGTGACTTAGATAGTCAGTTATAATACCTGCATATTTTCACACATTTATCATTATGCTTTACAAGTATCTTAATGGTTTTTTTTAATTGTGTAATTTGTGTCTTCTTCCTTTACACTTCTTAGAAATATTTGGTATTTAGAGCACTTTATGATACCTGCAAGTTTTTTTTTATGTAACTATCACGGGTTATTTCATCATCTACAAATATTAACTGATTTCATCGTCAGTACGTTTCTTTCTTTCTTTTTCTTTTTTTTGGACACTGAAAAAAGAAAAAGAAATTTTATGAACGTGTTGCCCCAAAACACATATTAGTGCATGTAGAGGCATGAAATAAACATACGTAGATAGATATAAGTATGTATATACAAGATACGTATATTCAAACGCATCTCAAAGTATACACATGAATTATATGTCTTTATAAACATAGCTAAAGTGGCTCTTTGTTTTTCTATATATACTTGATAGAATGGAAGAGCGACACTACGGACAGGGAGGAGGGAACTCAGTGGGGAACCGTGTGAGAAGAGGTCCCCCTCATTTGTGCTATCTGTGTGAGGACTGTCTAAATGGTTCATGCTGCATCAGTGGGAATGCTTGCAATACATAGACCCAATATAAATAGCGGCTTTGGGAAAGAGTCTGGTGAAGGGAAATTTGATAGCAACGGACTTGTGAATCTCTTTCCGTCTAGATATTTGTCTGTATAATTCGTTTACTTCTCTCCCACTTTCCTCTATTTTATGCTGAATTCTCTTAAAGGGAACACAAACCCAAAGAGCAATCAGGATTAAGAGAAGCATGCAGCAACATTAGTAGAACACATCAGTGAAAGTTTGAGGAAAATCGGACAATCGATGCAAAAATTATGAATTTTTAAAGGTTTGGTGTTGGAACCGCTGGATGAGGAGACTAAAAGAGGTTATGACGTATATTTTAAAATTTCATAACTTTTGCATCGATTGTTCGATTTTCCTCAAGCTTTCACTGATGTGTTCTTCTAATGTTGCTGCTTTCACCACTCAATCCACAATGCATTTTGGGTTTGGGTCCCTTTAACTTTTTTTTTTTGGAGACCTGCCATTCTGACCCGCCCCCCCCCCCCCAAAAAAAAATCATATTTTTATTTCTTTGATTCATGAGACGGAAAACCTTATGGCTAATAATCATTCGCTTTAAGTTTATCTCCTACAAAGGAAGGAGTTGGTCAATGCATGACTCTTTCAACTTCTTCAACTATGCATCATCTTTGAGAATTTGACATGATATACAACCAACTTTTCGGAACCAGATCTTTAAAGTAAGCATTTTATAGACGTGTCTCTATTTGGCAAATACTCGTAACGGGAGAGAGAGAGAGAGAGAGAGAGAGAGCGCGTTGGAAAAAGTATATTTGTGACAAAAAAGTGCCACGAAAATACATTGTAAATGCTCTGTCTATTAGTCTATATACCCTCCTCAGTTTAGCATATAGACCGGTGGCACCGGAAACGTGGTGCAAAAAAAAAAAAAAAAAAAAATTGCTTTCCCTCATTCCTAACAGGTGAGTTTATTGAAACGTTTCCATTTTGCGTGTAACCTAAATCATTAAACAAATTGAAAGAAAACTGATTGAAAATATATGAGAGTATAGATATTGGTATAACGCACTAAGTAGTCGTTGAATACATTCACGTCAATGCTATGAACTTTGTCATGATAAAACATAATGGTTAACCTCCAATGTTGGTAGCGTTAGTAATGTCACTCTCAATCATTTTATAACTATTGATTGATCAATTGATTGATTATGCTAAGTATTTTACAGGTTTCTGTGTGCATGCGTGCGTTTCTTGTATCGTTATCATGTCAATGATTCGAATAAATCATTGTTTATATGTCAGCTTTCGTAGAAAAGCAGTTGCAGTAGATATTGATCACTCTGCATATCGTAAATACTGATGTAAGACGTATTTCCCTAAAATGGATGAGAAATAGAATGCATTCCAACATCAACTTGGTTTGTTCTAATGCATTCTCGTTGTTTGCTTGTTTTTCTTGCTTTGATTCTTTCTATCTTTTTGCTCTCTTTCCCTCCTCGTCCCTCTCCTTCCTTTTCCTCATATTCATCTTTGTAAATTTGTTTTTCTCTTGATTATGACGCTATGTCTTGTCTTATACTCTACAGATTGTATCATTACATTTGTGTTGAAATGTAGAACAATAAAATAAAATCAAAATTAAAATAAATCATTGTAATGCTATAGTACCATACCACAGAGATAGAATTATGCGTGGGAAAGACAGAAGATGAAAGTATGACAGGATGTAGCACATTACACGGGAGACGACGGTACATATACCTAGCCGCAAGCATCACACGATTTCTCAAGAATATGTAATGAAGGTCACACGTTATGCATTTAACGACCATTGTAATCTTGAGTGAGATTTTGGAAAAAGAAATGGATATCTATGTGCCGATGTTCTTGACGCTCATCCAAGTAATTTGACTTCAAAGAATTATACATTTTCACATAATTGAAACACAGTACAGCTCTACATCTCTACCCCTTCCCCCTTATCTCCTTTATCTATTTCGTCTCTGTCTCCTTTCTCGCTCTGTCTCTGTTTCTTTCTTTCTTTCTCTCACGTGCTTGTTCAGTTGAATTGGCGTGGTGATGGATCAATGCAGCATCTCTTTGCAATTCAACTTGTAACAAGCGGTGTGGAATATGCTGAGCTTTAATCGGTACCTTTTGTTATGATAATGTGAGTTGTTATATATATATATATATATATATATATATATAAATGTTCATCTTGGAACTTTCTACGTGTTGGACTTCGAATGTTGTAATTGTAAGAAGAAAGAGTCTCAAGTACGCCATGGATCCAACGAGAAGATTTTTATTACAATTTTTTTTATTGTAATAAAAAACTTCTCGTTGGATCCATGGCGTACTTGAGACTCTTTCTTCTTATAATTATATATATATATATATATATATATATATATATATATATATATATGAAATCGATGATATGACATTAGTTTTGCACGATATTATTGCAGTTTTGTAATATCCTTGTACTAATGTTTTTCAGAGTGTGTGTCTGTGTCTGTGTGTGTCTGTGTGTGTATGTCTGTCTGTTCACAAAAAAAAAGAAAATTTGTGAGAGTTTTGAGGCCATCACCTCTTCCAATTTTCTTCTGTGGTTGCAACTAATACTGCTTTCAATTCATTTCATTTCATGTATTTTCAAACAATTACAGTAAAACATATATGTGCACATATATACTTATAAAAAATAAATACAACATTGTAACAAATGCTTTCTTCGTGTTAGTATAATTTATTCAGTTTAATAACACTTTAAGCATTTCTTTTGTCCCATTTAGTATCAGCATCATTGTTTGACTGTATAGTAGGGCCTACATAATTTGAACGTTACACTAATTAGCTACCGTTAACATGCGGATGTGCAAATGTCCTGTTCAGCGAAAAGTCAATGTAAGGATAATCCAATGTTTTTATTCTCCTATATTTCAAACTCTCTTCGTTTTTGTTTTTACTTTACGTTGCAAAGTGCGAGCATAAATGGCGTGATAATGTACTTTGCTTCTGATGGAAATATAATATTCATATTTTATACATAGGAATAGTTATGTTTTATACTTATTTAAGTTTATGCAGAATCTCCAGGCCGCGTAAGTTTTGATCAGCGGTTATTAAGTGTTGTTTTATCTTCATTTAGCTTTCATGAGTGTATACATGTGAGTGGGTTACTTTCTTTATATCATTTGAATGGAAATGAATAAATGTCATTGAAAAAAGTTTGTGTGAGTGTGTGTATGTGTGTGTGAGTTTGTGTGTGAGTGGATGGGTAGAGGCTGAACGAGTTACCAAGGAAGTGAGAGAAGGAGAAAGAGCGAGAGGGGGGTAGGTTGTTTGCATGTCTATATTGATTAATCTCTACAGGGAGCAGAACTACAGTTACCGCTGCATATTTGTAAAGTCGTGTCTTCCCGTATCATTAAACGCTAAACTCAGCTGGCTACGTTTTCTTTTCATAACTTAAATATTTGTGTTGACTCTCTCTTTCTCTCTCTCTCTCGCTCTTCATATATAACAGCAAAAAAAAAGTGCATTGAAATAACAAGTCTAAAATTTTCAGATGAACAAAGGTGCGGCATATCGTTCTGTATTTCATTATCGGAAAAACCAAAACTTCCGACTATTGGATCTTAAATGCAACGAGTGCATGGATAACCAAGCCTTATTCCACTATTGGATTAACGATCATGACTAACAATATGGATGCGACCCTTAAAAGGCCCTATAGCTGATTTTTGCTCATATCGTAGGTCCTCTTGCCAACATTTTGCCCGTTTGCTCGTTGCCGTGTAGCAGTGCACCAAGATGTCAGCGAAAAGATACCGAATTCAACTAAAAAGCAGATCGTCGGCTAATTTAGTAACTCAATTACCACTTAAGTTCCACATTTGTATCTTTAAAAGTTGAAAGTAGTATCAATATCAAACAAATGAAATAAGAGACTTAAATTGTCTTAAATTGGTAACTCACAGATTCAACAGGTCTGATATCGTTAACTTCAGGATGCAAACTGCTTGAGCAATTTCGGCAGAAGACGAGTCCAAATTGCGCAATTGCTTTGCGCGTGCGCGGGCGATGGGACGCAGTTACGTTACCACGCTCACCCACACGACTCGGTATCAGTAAACAAACCCGAAAGATTCTTGCCAATATCTGACTAGCCAGCACAAACTGCGTCACTCCCAGCTCACAAGATATTTTGAAATTTCATCCTCTATAGGTAAGCAATTTTTAAAGAGTAGATTACATCTATGACACTTTTGAAATTGTGGAATTGGTCTTCACATAACTACATGTACTGTATTTGTAAAGGATCAAGACTTCTCTTACCTTCACTCTATCCTCCTTTCTTTTTCGAGACCATTAACATGACATTTCGAAGAGTGACACAGAATGAAGGACATAGTTATATATTACAATCTTAAATCAAAGCTTCTCCTTAAGCCCCCGTTCCACTATCACGATTTGGACCCCGATCTGTCCCGATCTAGCAGATCGGGAGAGAGCGGCAAAAGCGTACGGGGATCGGAAGCATCGTAGCAGCAGCGTGTGGAGGTCGGGGTTGGAGCGGGCAGTTTTTCAGATCGGGAAGAAATTTTGAACCGGTTCAAAATTTCTTCCCGATCTCCCCGATCAAAATTGACATATTTTTAATCGTACGGCAAGCGGGGAGAGCGTAGTGACAGCGTAAACGCAGCGGGGAGAGCGTAATGACGGCGTAAACGCAGCGGGATGAGCGTAACAAGGTCTTTCTGAGCGTAGTAACATCGGCACAAGAACGGGGAGTAATTTTAGCTGTAATTTTCGAAGAAGAAGAAGAGATGAAGAAAAAGAAGAGAAGAAAGCAGCGAAGCAGCTACCCAATAGGCGAAGAAAGAGAGACTGCACGTGATGCTGAAAGAGGAGGAAGAGGACATAGCAGAATTTTGAAGAATATGAAATCATCTACAACTGGAGGAAGACGGACTATAAAAGCAAGGACATCAAGAAAAATCCTTTGAAATATCAGCACGTCTTTGTTTATACAATGCATTGCTGCAAAAGAACCGTGAGTTGAGGAGGCTCTTAAAGTTCAAGTTCAAGTTGATTTATTTCACTTCCAACAAACAAATTATAAAAAAAAATACAAAGAAACGCTCATATACACAGACGTCATGAAACCAGTACCACAATGCGATGAACAGAATAACATTGTAAAAGAGATACAGGAAATGGAGGGGACTGCTAAAATGTAGAGCTTGTAGTATTAGAATGCAGTCCCCTCATAGAGAAAAATATATGTAATTGCAAAAAACAACAACAAATTTCCCTAAGCGGTAGCAAAAAAAAAAAAGACAGACAGAGTAATACACACATACATGCACACATACGGACGCACATTAACAAACACATGGCGGCTCTCTTGTAAGGGAAAAATTGATGAGAGGATAGAAAGATATAGTAGTGAAGAAGGTAGTAAGTCCGAGGTGGACAAGGAGGGGGGGGGGGGGGGGGGAGGGGAGAGGAGAGGGAAATGGTGGGTCATAACCAGGGCACTGGAGCCACAGAAGCACGGGCTCGCTGATGAAGAAAGAGTAGTGAGAATAACGAAGCAACAACAACTTTGTAAAAAATTAAAAGTAAAAAAAGAAGAATGAATCTTCGAGGTCCACAGTATATTTCTTCGGTTCTGCATGCTAATGAGTTGACTGACTGCTGACCCACAGTCGAATCGGGGTACATCGGGGCACATCGGGTACTTTTCAGCTCTCTGAACGGGGTAACAGCGTGATAAGATCGTATAGATCGTTCGGAGCGTAGATACAGCGTGCATTGATCGGATAACATCGGCAACATCGCACTAACAGCGTAGCTACATCGTTCTAAAGCGTACCGGCAGCGGCAGAGATCGCAATGTCTAATTCCCGATCATCGTAGTAAGAGCGTAGCAAGCACTTGGTAGTCGTAACTGCAGCGTACTTAGAGCGTTCTAACATCGTACTGTGTCCAGATCGGCTCAGGTTCTACCCGATCCTTCCCGACCTGAGAAAATTGTCAAATCGTAGCGAGAACGGCATAGTGGAACGGGGGCTTTACATCCTGTTCCATTAACAAGACGGTTTATTTCATCTGGAGACTTAACAAAATTTGTCTTGATTTAAGTATATCTTGTTCACATCCTATCTGCTGTATCTAGGTCCCGTTTACGTTACTTTATGCAGTCGGTGTATACTTTCACCGGGGCTGTGAGTCAATCCGTTGTGCCGACTGTTTCCGCAGTTGGGGCTGACATTCAGTGTACTTGAACTTCCGCTAAACTCACTCCATTCACATTGTCATTATATCATGCACACAATCACATCAGCTCAGCCGTGCCAAGTCTAATGCCGACATGCGAAGTAGAACTATCCAGTTTGTATCTCGAATGCTCGATGTCTATTCTCCATTTAGTAAATTTCAGCCTGAATTTGGGAGCAGGAGGTACACGTATCAGATTCCATGGACCATCTCGAAGAACCACACGAAAGCAATGCGTTCCCTCGGAGGCAGGTACTCCAAATTGCTATACAAGAGCGAGCCAGAACTAACCACCATAAGACAAATTTCAGGTAAGAGAGTCCTACAAGTAGCCCTCCAATGATCACACATAATTTTGTCCACCATGTAAATTCTCTCCTATCTCACACCCTTTTATGTACAGTCACATTACTGGTAGACCAGCAAGATGGATAAACGTTAGAAGAAAGAAATTTTACTTCCGGGCTTTCATTTGGACTCATACTTTATACATTCAGAGTCCTATATCCACTTGATAGGGATTCTCGCACGTTCGTTCTCAGTCTGAACTCATTCCATCATGTCCAATCTATTCGTTAGTTTATTCATGTGTTGTATTTATTTTTGCATTCATCAATGTCAATACCTTATCTATGCTTTTGTTATTTTTCATTTATTAAATTCATGTGTATTGTTTTTGGCGTCCTACTTCTCAAGTCAAAGCAAAATAGAAATACACTGTTGTAAAGAATTAAACGAAGCTAAAAAAAAAAATGAATAACAAAGGAACGAAACAAAAGTATAATCTCATGTAATAGGGGCTATATAGCACAATTCTTATGAAATACCCATTGTTGCATAAATCATAAATGGCAGTGCATTTGATTCAACCAGGAAGCAAGATACCGTCAGTATAAGCATGGCTTGATTTGGCCGACGATCTCATCGGGTGTTGAACGTGGGTTTGCTTCTCACCAAGAGGTAATTTTTTTTTTTTTTTTTTTTTTTGCGATACATGGCACATAGTGGGAGAGAAGATGTACGATGTGTGCCAGAAAAGTTCCAGGACTGGTGTCATAAAAGACTTAATTCAAACCCAAACTTTAAACTAAGAGGTCTTGCCTCCAAAGTAATCTATCTGGAGTATGTAACAGTGATCTTAGTTCTCTGCAGCCATCAGATTTGTGTGGGTTTTTTTTAGTGCATCAAGCAGATGGTGCATGGCGATCGTCGGCCGACCGTTCTAATGATGGCAAATGAGCTGGTCACAAAACTTGCATGCGTCGATTCTTCTGGTCATCACTCAGGAGTATTGCACTCTCTTTGGGCAGATTTTCGGCATGTTCAGATCTTCAGTGAGATTCTTCCAGACGCTGTCCCGATTCATGCCAAACTCACCTGCCATCATTCAAACAGTCGGCCGACGATCGCCATGCACAATATCTGCCTTACGCGTTCAATGTTCACCTCAGTCCTGATCGTTGAGGGCCTTCCGCTCCTGGGATTAGCTTCCACAGCCTCTCATCTTTCTTTAAACTTGTTGCATCACTCATAAACGTGTGTGTGACATTGTCTCATCTCTGTACACTTGCTGCAGCAATCTCAGTGCTTCTGACTGAGTTTTCCCCAACCGTACCAGAAACTTCTTTTTTGTTCGTTGATCTGTGCTCATTGCCGGACGACCTGAAACAGAAGATGTGTTTAAAAAATAATGCAGAAAAAAATCTAATGGTTGCAGAGAGCTAAGATCACTGTTACATACTCCAGATAGATTACTTTGAAGGTGAAAATTCTTCGGTTAAAGTTTGGGTTTGAAATAAATCTTTTGTGACACCAGTTTTGGAACTTTTCTGACACACCTTATGTGTTAGTGCCGTGTGCGTCCAGCATGCCAATTAGATATTACCATACAGAAAGTATCATAATGTTCCCCAAAGTGTGTAACTACACTCACTGTGTGCAATGTTTATGGTTTTTATTGGGCCACTTATCAACCATCACCAGTCACAGACTTCAAGGCAAAAGGAAAAGCCTTGGGTTAATCATTATTGATCCTTGAAGTTTAGTACAGCCACATAATAATTTTCCTAGCAAGTAGTGCAGATTAAGTGAAAAGAAAATATTTGAAATCATGAGTGAACCTGCCAAAAAGTTAATGAGCACGCATGCGTGTCGTTGTTTTCCTCAAACCAAAGTTATTTACTCTCAGAAGAAATAAAGAAAAAAGTTCGTTGGCACAATGTTACACCTTTGGTATGGCAAAGAAAGCACGGTTTCGTCATAAGTGCTAATTGATTTATTCATTCATTTAACTAGACAGGTCTAATTTTAAGGAACATAATTGGTATCCCACTCAGCGATAATCTAGTGTAAACCTATGACTATAACCGATGAGGATGGCAAGAAGAGAAAGCAGATCTAGAAGTCTGCTCAATATTAATCTTGGCCCAAAATCCCTCCCCTTAAGCATATGATTCTTGACGTACGTGGCGTCCCAGCATTTATTGTTTAGCCCAGAGTAATATGCACTCCTGCTTTTCTTAAATTCAAATAATATTGTTAGGATATAGATTGTATCTACCTCTTAAAGCCACATTGCTAGATACATCCAAGTAGATTACCATGTGAATCTGTATCAATTGTCATGAGTGTCACGTGCTCACAGTAGGTCTGCGCGTGGACCAACTGTACGCAACAATGATTAGGTATCGTTTCCAAGAGAAGCAGAAAAGCAGTTTTTTAAAATCTAATGTGCATAATACTCATTCTTTTTTTTACTTTTGAAAAAAAAATGCGAGAAGGCTCACAACCTTAGTAGCTGTAGTGATGAATTTAAATGTTGTTAGTTATGACCGATATTTTGTTCACCTTTTTCGTTTAACCCTGCATATTCTAAGAGCATAGTATAGTTATAAAAACAAACATTTTTTTTTTTTAACTGAGCAAATCAAAGAATAATTTACATAATACATGTAATGAGAGTAACAAAGATAAATCAGCAGCAATAATGACAATGATTATGGTTAAGATAATCACATAATAGGAAAAAAGGATAATTGTATCATTATTAGTAGTAATATTAAGTAACGTTATCATTATCACTACTATTACTGCTATTATTATCATCTTCATTATTTGCATAATGGTAACAGCAATAACATTTCTTCTTCTTCTTCTTCTTTTCTTCTTCTTTTTCTTCTTCTTTTTTTTTTCTTCGTTGACAGCTGATTCTGTTCTTCTTGCTAAGATGACCACGGAGGAGTTTGGACAATCTGTGGCAAAAGACGACATCTCGATGAGCTGTTCCAACCAGAACGTGCCTTCAGCAAAGAAGTAAGTTTGTATTGTTAAGAGGAAGAGACAGACTAGCCAACGTATGACGGAAACGGCAAATTATGCAGAGTTGGCAGTGTTTCACCCTTGGTTTACGAGAACTAAAGTTTACCATGTATTATTCTTTTGAAAACTGAAATATCTCCGTGCAGAATTTGTATCAGGCCCTACATTTTGTTACATTACAACGGAAACGGGAAACGTTTAATTGTTGTTTTTCTTAATAGTACCTACAACTATTTAGGGCTTATACCTTAAATCGCCGCGAAACTGGTGCACTGTTTAAGAAAATGATTTGGCGAGGGGCAACTGTTAAAAGACATGCAGAATTGAATGGGCTGGGGGGGGGGAGAGTATACGACAGTTGGAGATATAAATGTAATATAATATCATTCTCTTTCTCCACAAGTCGAAACAACATAGGCTCTATTAATACATGGGAATAGTCTGTGATGTCTTAGATTTGGGTTTTTTTTATATTTATGAAAAGTACCACAGAAATGTATGCCACCGACGATGAATAATCAAAAGAAAATGAAAAAAGGAGTGACAGATACAAGAATTTCAGCCATTAACCATGTCATCGAATAGTCAAATTTCGTACTTTTTGATTGACGATTTCAAAAAATATTCCACCTAATACTCGTACTCAGTAATAAGCTTCGGTATTGTTGATTTCATGTCAAAGAATGCGAAAAACTCTTCCATATGAGAGTGAGCGAATTCAATGACACATATATAAATCTATCCGGCTGATTTACCTTATTCATTGAAATTCACATGAATGTGACGTATAGAATTGCGTAATTCTGAGTTTACCGTGACGTGGCTCTCTATAAACTAGTAGATAGTTGTCCGTTGTAAGAAGGTTGTGTATGAGAGCACATCATAGGCCTCAGTTCAAGAAATTTAGCATTTAAAGGCAACTCGAGAAATCAAATGCAGATACCCGTAATCAACTTTGCGTTTGAATGCAGTTGCTTTGTTAAAAGAACTTGCTTCCTAAGGCAACAAAAATCAAGCGCAACTTTGAGTTTGATCCAGGATCAAACGTCTGAAGATGTATGAGGATATGGTGATATCAACACTTTCTCATCCCTTATCCTCTTTCCTGTTTTCATAAAGTTACAACTATATTTGATTGTCGATCTCGTCTCCCTTCACGACATAAATATTGTGTGTGAATGTGTGAGTGTGTGCCTCTACGTCTGTAACGTAATCTAATTTGTTTCCAGCTGTAATTTTTGCGTTTTATGCCGGGATAGAATACGATTTTACGTTGACTATGAATTCTGCAAGGGTGCTCCAGAAGAAGATAAACAATTTGAATTGATATTTCATCGGCTTCAGAATGGACTACGTACAAATCATACTCGAAGAGATTGCCACATGGGAGGACAGTCAATCGCTGAAGCTGGCAGATGTCACCAAAAAGAACGCCAACCGGATCCCCATCAAGGGAAAAGGAGAAGGGAAATGCGGAAAATGCGGGAATAAGTGGACCAGTCATCACACAAACGCTTCTTTCAACTTCAGACCCAAATCACGAAACGAAGTAAGTCCACAGACTCTCGATCGTTACACTGTATATTGGTTCCATTAGAAGCTTATGTTCCCTATTGTTCCCACGATTACAGCTTGTTCCCATGAGAAGCTTGTTTCCGTGGAAGCTTGTTCCCATTAGAAACATGTTTCCTGTAGAATCTTGTTTCCACTGGAGGCCTGTTCCCTTCAGAAGTTTGTTCCTTTTAGAAGTTTGTTGCCATCAGAGGCCGGCTCCCTTTAAATGCTTATTCCTATTCGAAGCTTCTTTCCATAATTAATAAGGAGCTTGTTCTTATAGAAGCTTGTTCCCATCGGAAAATTAGCAAACATTCGAATCAGCTTTAATATCAAAACGGATCATGCAGTTCTAACGAGTCTGAGGTAAATTTCTAAGACATCTGATGAAGTTAATACTACTACTAATAATAGTAATTCTAATTCGAGGGCGTGTATTGGCTTTCAGCCTATGCCAACTCGGGTTCCATTAACGAAGTTGCACCTCCAAACATGTCTATCTAACATGGCTGTCCTCAGTTCATTAATACTATAAAGGCCTGTGTCCTTCAGTACACTGATGAAAGTAGTCCTACTTCCTCTTTTTGCGAATGATGGTTTGGTGTGGTACTTTACCAAAAATGTCTGACAAAGTGCGTGTGAGAAGAATGAGATTAGCGGGACACTGTGCACGACACCCTGTCTAAGCTATCTGGCAATTCCCTCGTACTCCGGGAGCCCAAACAGGGGATTGCAAAATGAGGAATATGAAGTTAATAAATATGTCTTTGCTAAACTTTTCTTCTCAGTACGTCATTTTTTGGAGACAGAAGTGCAAAAAATGTGATACAGCCTGTAACATGAAGATGAAGGAAGATGAGTTTCGAAGAATAACAGCGGCAGCCTTGATAAGGTGAGGCCAACGAATTCCCGACTTTTGTTCGTAGAATTATGTTCGCTTCCTTCTGACGGTAGCAAACTTTGACATCCTTCCGTCGATTTGTGGGTGTAGCTTACGCCCTCAACGCCAGCAATACGATCTCGATCACCAGGGAGTGGACTATAGGGCTCACACCCATAAATATTTCCCCATAGGGATGTGTGTTAAAAATCAAATTTCAAAAAATTCTGTAAAATAGCTGGGAGAAATGAGGTGTTTCAGCTTCACTTACCTGGATAAGTTAGATATACCCTTTCATCCATCAAATTCTCAGGGTGGATAATTCAGTTCAAATTCTGTCCAGGGGTCCGCAAAGCCAGACTACGAGTTCTTGTCACTCAAAAAATCAGCCATTTTCCGTACACGTACCCAATGAAATAATAGTCCCCTCAAATTCCACCAGAAAAACTTTCATCTTCCAATCAAAATGCAATTTGTAGAGGAATTCATACTCAATATCTACAGCTATTCAGTTTTTTGCCAAACTACATCATTGATTTTTAATCAATTTTTTTCTTCATTTATTTTGGTATCTTTGGTACGAATTTGTGAAGGGGTCTGGGACATTCCATTGTATTTACGGGTGTGAGCACTATAGTGGAGGTCATATTTCTCATTTGACTTTTAAACATCATAAATGTGTTTTTGATGATATTTGCACCTACATCATATGGGAAATTACACATTCAAGACTTATAAAGCTTCTCAAAGGGACATTTCTTAAACTCATGCCCTTTGAGGTTTTTTAAAAAAAGATAAAGATGTAGTGTTGATCAGTTCTTCATAAGATGAATACCTAGATTCAGGCAGTAATCTTT
This sequence comes from Diadema antillarum, assembly GCF_040938485.1. Lineage (NCBI taxonomy): Eukaryota > Metazoa > Echinodermata > Echinoidea > Diadematoida > Diadematidae > Diadema > Diadema antillarum. Next base: position 347,143 of record NW_027272178.1, on the reverse strand, counting down.
GATTATGGGGGTGTCATCATCACACTATTGCCTACAAAATACTTGAAAAGACTTTGTTTTGTCAAACAGACTAACTTTATGAATTTTGACCTGTTTCAGTGGTAGCCAAACAAAGAAATACATTAAAATAACACAGTCATTCAAAGTTGTGTGATACTGATGACTGCTATGTACAAAGATCTATCTATACGACAACAACATAATAAGAAAACAAATTGTAGCCAAACAGAGTTGGGGGGGGGGGTAGAGGAGAGAGGTGGGGGGGGGGGTAGGGGGGTAGGAAGGGGAAGGGGGAGGGAGGAAGAAATCAGACACAATAGATCAACATAAACCAGCAGAGTTTGTATGGGATGAACACTTCCCATAGACTTGTGTGCATTGCATGCATCCTCTATAGGGCTCACACCCATAAATATTTCCCCATAGGGATGTGTGTTAAAAATCAAATTTCAAAAAATTCTGTAAAATAGCTGGGAGAAATGAGGTGTTTCAGCTTCACTTACCTGGATAAGTTAGATATACCCTTTCATCCATCAAATTCTGAGGGTGGATAATTCAGTTCAAATTCTGTCCAGGGGTCCGCAAAGCCAGACTACGAGTTCTTGTCACACAAAAAATCACCCATTTTCCGTACACGTACCCAATGAAATATAGTCCCCTCAAATTCCACCAGAAAAGCTTTCATCTTCCAACCAAAATGCAATTTGTAGAGGAATTCATACTCAATATCTACAGCTATTCAGTTTTTTGCCAAACTACATCATTGATTTTTAATCAATTTTTTTCTTCATTTATTTTGGTATCTTTGGTACGAATTTGTGAAGGGGTCTGGGACATTCCATTGTATTTACGGGTGTGAGCCCTATAAAGGACATGTAGTTATATGAACGTGCAGGCAGCGATTGGCCGGTTTAAAAGTCATCAACAAACGATATGATAATCAATCCATCCCCCTGATAAAAAAAAGAAAAAGAAAAACCCAAACAAACACACATACCAACCCTAAGTTGTGATTAACTACTTCCATTCCTTGTAACCTTTTACAATGAAAAAAAAATAGTACACCTCAATCTATAATGTCCTTCGTTCTCCAATCACATCTAGATTTTCTCTTTTGTTTTTTAGACATTACTTCGGCTATTATATATATATGTATATATATATATATATATATGTATATATATGTATATATATATATATATATATATATATATATAATATCTATATTTATATATAAAACGCCAGGAGAGATCCTTGTCATTTGATTGGTTGTTTGACATTGATCATTCGGCCCATTTCACTATGACATCATCATCCGTGCAATTGTGGCTCCATTTACCGTGCAATTTTGGATCCATACGATTTGGTCCATTGCACGCTCGCTGAGAGCCCGGCACACACGCGTGTAAAACACTTGCGTTTGCAGTGTGTGTAGTATGCTACAGCGCGCTAGAAGCTTGCGTTTGCAGTGTGTGTATGCGACAGCGCGCTAGCGTAAGCGCTCAGCGAGCACTTTCGCGATCTTAGATTCTCTCTTTGTTTCTAAATTGATAAAACATCAAATGACAAGGATCTATATTAGACGTTATATAAAACAAATAAATGCTTTTCATTCGTGCGATGGACAGAATATTTCATTCGGTGAAAGATGAAATGTTTGATCCATTCAACAAGGCGCAGCCTCGTAGAATGGATCATGATTTTTATCTTTCACCTCATGAAATATTCTGTCCATTGCACTCATAAACATTCATTATTATCCATACAGAGGATTTTTAGAGCCCAATTACAAGTATTATTTTGTCGATGCAAATCATAACCTCCGACCCACTTAGAAAGTTTGTTGAACTCGACCAATATTTTTTGCCGAGGTGACCAATATTTGAAATATTGGACGGCAAGAGGGGGATTCCCCAAAGTTTTTATAAACTGCACCGTGATTGGTTGAGATATATACGAGATGACCTGAAATGTGAAGTAAAAACGTCTGTGATTGGTCAATCATAACTTAACGAAAATATCGTTTCTTCTAAAATTCTGTGTTTATACAAATAAATTTCATATATCAATTAGTTGAAATTGTTTTTCCTACAATTTTTCAAAATATCACTTTCATAACAGGAAATTAAATTTAGGTTTGATGAAAACAAGTTGCATTTTTTTTTTGTGCATGCAGATTGATCAGCTCTGCATGCTCAGCGCTACTGCTAGATAGCCCGCGCGCGATATACAAATATACATGTAGCCGGCCGCCGCTTGCATTTGCATGCGCAATATGCATATTACAGTAACTGTACATGTACGTTATGGAAGTACAGTAGGACTACAGTACACTAGTTGTGGTAGTAGCCTAATTCGATCTTTCACGATCTACGGTAGATGTGACGTGAATTGTTTCTCAGATCTCGGATACAAATACATCTAATTCTGGTCTAAATTAGCTAGATCTCGGTCAAACAGTACATGACGTCTACCTTGGATACATAGATCAATGTTTTATCAGAGACTGAAATGGATAAACTTGCACTGTTAGAGTGTACATGTACCATACTCCATGTCAGGATCAAGTACAGTAGGAGAACATACAGCACTCGGAGACAGAAAGGGTAGGCCTAAGTGAAAACATTCTTTGCTAAAATCCTCTGTAGGATAATAATGATAATAATTATTGAATGTCCTACTTTCGGTTAATACAAGGACATATTGGACTCGCTAAGCAAAATATTGGACTCGTCTTCAACTTGTCCAATATTTGTGCATAGCTCGTCCAATATTTCCTTGTATTAATCTCAAGGCCATCCAATATTATATAATTATTTGTATATCATATCAATATGTGTGTGCGTGCGTGCGTGCGTGTGTGCGTGCAAATGCAGTCTTTTTGGTAGCCTAGCGGCTTTTCATGTGCTTATTTCACTTCCTGCGATGCCTTATATATTCTGATGTTTTCTTTGTTGTTGTTTTTCTTGATAGAATGGAATACCGTCAACGTAATATCACAAGGGAAACGGACAGAAACGATATCCCAAGGGTCTCTTTCCACCTCTCTGATATCGGCCATGGATCCCGTCATGAGTGTTCGCTATGTGAGAAATGCAACTGGGGCCAAGGACCGTGCTGCGTGCATGGGAAAGCGTGTCACTGAAGTTGAAGTCCATAATGCGTTGCACACAAGGAATGGAAGAAATTGATGCAATTCGTAAACCGTATTACGGCATTGAGCTAATTGAGCATCATTCTCTCGTGTAATCTATACGTTCGCTGTTTATCCATCTCTCCCTCTCTCTCTCTCTCTCCCTATCACTGTTATTGTATATGTTTCTCTTCTGCTTTCTTTCTTTCTATCCTTATGTGCATTTCTCTTGACACCATTTTCAGTATAATCTTATAAATATAATATAAACTTCTCATTTCTGAAGACAATCACCTTTCATTTTTCCAGTCATAAGGATGAAAAGAGATTATGATATGATGTTCATTTCTGATCATTCTTCTTACACGTTTTTTTCTAATAATGGATAGCTGTAATGCCTGTTCTTTTTTCTAATTAGCCGGAGAGGCAAAAATAAAGATACTTGAAATTAATACAAGAATATCCGTTATTAATGCCATAAACTTTCTTTAATTCCCCTCACAAGTTTAAGTATTTAAAGGAACCAGTTCAGTTGTTCGGTTTATATTAATGCCTCTGAGCTTGTCAAGCCTGCACGTTGGTACTTTGAAGGGAAATTTACCCCAGACATGATAGCATTTAGTGAAATCAGACTACACAAGTCATTAATTTTGAAGTTCGGTGAAAATCAGACGATTCGTTGTGAAACAGAAATTTTATACAGTTTGGGTTAAATTCGTTCCTGTCTTTGTTTGATAAGAAGGCTACAATAATCGGTGGTGTGACAGTAGGTAGACGATATGAAAAGAGAATTCAACACAATTTATTTGTTGTTTTTTAATGAAAATGCAATTTCCTTCGACTTATAACTGACATATCGGGTTAACGGGTGTATTTTTTCTTCTGTCATATTTTGTTTATATTCTGTGCAACCCATTTTCCATATTTATCATAATGGGTTAAAAGAATTATAGTACTTTGCCGATTGCAAACAGTTAATATACACATATAGGCCTGCACGCAATGACAATAACGGTAGTTGGTGTAAATCAAAAAGGTTCCGGTTGTACAAAAAAATTAACGATCCTTACTGTGACGTCAAACTATTTTTGTAGCCTTCTTATCCAGCAATGATGGCGCTTAGTTTGACCAAAAGCTTTAAAACATTGTTACTACTAAACGCTTCGTCCGATTTTCCTCAAACTTCCCTAATGTATCTGAATTCATCGAACCCACATGACATTTTCGGGTAAATGACATCTTTGTTTATCACTGTTAAGTACCATTTTTTTTTTCTTTGCCAGGAGAGATAATAATAATGGTCATTCTGACATAACAAACAATACGTTGTAAAAACATTTTCGAGAAAAGAAAGTAGTGCAGTTCATACTATGGTCAGGTTAATGTTATACACGGAGTAGAATGAACGACGACTTCTACACTTTTTTTTGAGACGTTGAAGGACAGAATTGTTCATTCCATGATAATAGTCACTAGTTGTTTTATTTTCTAACAAGATTAGATTTTAAAGATGATGGTTGATTTGGAATACCATTGTCCTTTTCGTTACAACTACTTGGACAATCCCAACTAATCTTCATACTTTTAGCGTCTCTCTTTGTTTCGAAAATAACTTTGAATGTTAGAGGGAAAAGTAAGGAAAAGTCTTAACACCCTATTGAGGCACCAAAAAAAAAAAAAATGTTTGATGCTTCATCTGAGATCGTATGCCCAGCTCGTTTCAGCATACACTAGAGGTATTGTACACAAAATAAAAAAGCGAGCAAACAAAAAGGTAAATAAGGCTCAAAAAAGAGAGAAAATATCTTGAATATACGCAAATGTAACACTTTTTCCAGTATTGAAGAGTTGTTCACGTCAATTACGATCTCATTCACATTTATCTTGTTCAGAGGTGACTACTTGTACTCAAAACCGTTTTATACTTTTTGCAGCTAGATTTGAAGTCGAAGAGAACTCTACACCAGTTACCTATTAGAAAAACGTATCCGCAACATCATTAATGTATACACACACATACATACACTCACATAATATATATAACTGAAACCAAATTCATGCTGTAATCACCAACAGTTTCTTTCGGCACACACATTTTCCAGCGACTCGCTCTTTCTCAAGTGTTCTTGATTCTGAGTGGAAAATTTGTGTGCCAAAATAAACTGTTGGTGATTGCACCATGAAGTTGGTTTCACTTTTATTTTTGATGACATTATCACACCAACACGTGGACAACTTACTCTCTCTCTCTCTCTCTCTCTATATATATATATATATATATATATTATATATATATATATATATATATGTATATATATATATTATATATATGTATATATATATATATATATATATATATTGTGACGAACTCGCCTTCTCGTCGTGAAGTAAGAGAGTGTATTTGACTGTCTGTACAAATGCCTCCGCGAGCCGTGTCAGGATGGCCGAGTAGGCGGGGTTCGTTTTGTTGCAGTTTACAACGATCCCTTTAAATTATTAAAACTACTAGTCTGTATGCTACCATGTATTATGTTGTGTCAGAAGCAGCTCACCAACACAAGCGGCACACATACCAAGTTCAGCATCACTTAAAGTATGCCACTCCCAAACGTCACTTGTAGAGGATGTTAAGTTGGTACACTTATTTGTTATCAACTTTTGCTACCAACTCTTGCTACCAAGTTCTGCTACCAAGTGTTGTTACCAACTCTTGCTACCAAGTTCTGCTACCAAGTGTTGCTACCAATTCAGTCACGCTAACGTGGAACACCTTTCACAATCATTATGGTGGCACAGGTATCGTTGGTGGCACGGGGTAAAGTGCTATATCGCACCGTATACCAACTTCCTCAGGCGACGACTGGAACTTGGATTGGGCACAGGGCATATGCGACAAGTCACATTACCACTATTCCCGAAATCCAACGGCGACGACTGGAACTTGGATTGGGCACGGACTATGCGACAAGTCACATTACCAATATACCCGAAATCCAACGGCGATGACTGGAACTTGGATTGGGTACGGACTATGCGACAAGTCACATTACCATTATACCCAAAATCCAATGACTTGCTAGTTGGTCTTCTCAGGAAAGGCGCTCCAGCTCAGGAACATGTACCACCACTCTCCAAGCTGTTGTATTGTGGTAATTCCCAAGAAGACACATTGAAAGTAGTAATTCAGGAACATATGTACAATTTATTACGCAAAGAAGTGAACATTAACAACACATTGGAAATGTATCATACACGGGCTACTTGTTGCGGACTATGTCACACAACGGCCACTTTATATGCCTCTCCTCCTATCGCGGAGTAAGGACGCAATCCCGCACGGCCGTGAGCAACGCGGAAAATACCCGCTGTACTCGTTCAAATTATTTACAATGTTGGCGTGGTTACAAAAGTCGTACAATGATTATACGTTTTAACAATATCTCTTGTACATGGCTGCTATATTTCGGCATGTATCATCGGTCTAAACCGAAGTTGGTATTGAAATAATCCAAACTTGCCCATGACAAACAAGCAACCACATATCTAATGATAAATATTAAAACTCATAATAATGCACTACCACATTACAGCATTTGCCAAACGTTCCAATCGTGCCCCCTTTCTATGCTATAGGCACAATCGATCATAACAAATTATAATCGAAACGGTTAAATCGAATCGGTTCCACCGAATTTCGTTACATGGCTTCCCTCCCCATGCAGGCTTCGTCCCTGGAGCCGAACCATAGAGAGCAAAAATGACAACAAAAATGTACTACTATAAACATTATTGAACGTTTTGCTCCTTTACAAAACTCTACGTACAGTCCATAACAACGTTATGCGACAACTACAGTCTTTAGTTCAAAGCTGTCCAACTGTCATATAGACTAATTGTTCGTCAGAATCTCATCTTTTAAGAGTTCAAAAGTCTCTTCATTTGATTTCCTGACCTGGCTGCTCCCTTGCAGCAGACAGGTCGACACGAAGGATGTCGCATTTCACCCTGGCATGGTGTGCCAGAATGAATCCGATGTATGACGAGATGAACGGGCGTGCCCCAACGGAGAGCGGCTCCTCGATCGGGGTAGATAATCAGGTGGTCTTCCCGGTGACCGAGAATAGCGTGCAGGTGAGGAAGAGTCGTCACACCGGCGATGTCCACTAGGTAGCTTTCCCGCAACCACTGGTGCTGTCGCGCTGATGCTGACACGTGTCCCTGCTCGGCCTGTAGAGAACACCTCTGAGTCGTCTCTCAGAAGCTGGTATGCCGATGAATTGCTTTCTGGGGGAGTTTCTGTCCAACTGCATTGACAGAAGTCCACCAGATGTGGCGGCACACGATTCTGAGATATGCCTTCGTCGAGAGGCGTGGTCTCCGTGTCGTCCTCAGCAAGGCTGGTAAGGTTGGCTGGCGCTGTCCCTTTTACCAACGTCGGTGCTGTCGTTGCTGCACATATCTGTTTCTCATTGTTTATACATGGGAGAGATACCCATGGAGTATGCAGCTGCATGTTCTCAAAATCTAGCGTGGTTTCCAGACCAATCAAGAGATCCAGACCAAGGATGCCCTCAGCTCCTATGTCAGCTACTACCAAGTCAACATGGCACAAGCAGGAGCCAAGCTGAAGTTCCATGGTTGCATGTCCCTTTGTTTTCAACCGAGATCCATCTGCTTGACGAACGATGCTTGTCACTGGTTCAAGTGGTGGCTTTCGCTCGGGTCTCATTCGCAGGTACATTCCTTCTGAGACATATGACTGCGATGCACCACTGTCTACCAGAAACATCACCTCCTGCCCATTCACGTTCAAATTCACGTACAGTCCTTTCTGGAACGTGGATGACAGAAGTGGAGCTGCGGAACTAGGTAGTGGCGGTTGAGATATCTCTGGTTCGGGTGCCTCTCTGGCTGGTGTGCACCCGTCGTCTGGAGGATTCGTACCCTCCTTGGATGTGTCCTCCTTGTTAGAAGGCTGACTATCCTCCTTCTGTTCGCTTGTAGGGAGTGTCTCAGTCTTTAATGCCAAGTCGTTTCTCGGCACTGGCGCTGGCTGCTCCTTCTCCCTCTTCTTTATTAGATCGCTGACTGCTTCGATCATGAGGGTGGTGCTATTTTCAGACACCCCCATGGATTTGTCAGCAGTGTCTTCATCCTTCACAGACACGTCTTGTTCTTCCTCCTGTGACAACAAGACCCGGTTATACTGTCGACGGTCACTCTCCATCCGCAGGAAGGCTTCTGTGTTGAGAGCAGCTTGGATGGCCTCGTCGAGCGTACGAGGCTGAGCCCGGAAGAGGCCGATTCGGATATCCCGGTCAACTATTGCATCGAGAAAGTGACCTCGAGCCAATTTATCTTGGCCCGCTTCCTCGAATTCAGGATATGCCATGGATGTAAGCTCGCGAATGCTCTGTCCTAGTGTCACATAGTGACCTAGCACCTTGTCACTCTGTGGTTTTATTTTTTTTTTTTAGACCTGCTAATTAATCTACTAGTAGCAATAATAACTACCATTATCGCTACACAGCCACACTAAAACTTGAATAAGCCCGTGATGTAAACACGATTGAATTCACGTGCACACAAATCAATGTTTGACTGACCGTTTGACACCACTTTGTTTATTTACTCATGTGTAAATTCTACAACAGGGTAATGATGCCTCGTGAAGGAGCTTGGCATTAAGTCTATACAATCACATAAAAATTATCATTAGTGTGAGCACTCAACTTAGATACTGTAGTCGACGTCTGCATTGGCTATACCAATACACGCAGCCTCTAATACACCACACGTCCAATACAGCATTGTCTGTGTTCGCAAGATGTCCCCACAAAACGTCTCGACATCGTCCGTCCTTCCCCAGCCGGATCCAGATCGTCGACCTCCACTGCTAAACCCTCAGCACAGCACGACGAGCGTCACGATCATTGTCTTCGATGAGAGCTCACCGACCTCCACTGGTAAACCGTTAGCACAACGAGCGTCACGGTCATTGTCCATGATGAGAGCAGACTTGCCTATCGTGGTCGTCCATGCTTCCTGCTTATCCTCTCCCCTCAGCTCTATCTAATCCCCCGCACGTCTACCTTACCAATCTCTCGACTATAAAAATGCATAACCTCCCATACCGAATGTACGACACTACAATACGTCCTATACAGACCACGGCGCACGGAATGTGGTCGCGTGTCAGCTGTTTACCTATGGTCTACTGATTTGCATACGATAAACAAACAACTACGCAAATTTTCAAACCCACCATATCTTGGCTATTATACTTCCATTGATCTAAGCTTACACTGTTCTCTGTAATAAAAAAAAAAACAACTATCGTGATCTATCAATACATGCTTGGAAACCTAAGGAAATACATGTTTCATCCTGACAATATCCCCCACCTTAAGATATAATTCAAGGGGAAATCTTAATTATATCAACAACAACAACAATGTATTTTCCTTGTAAAACACTGGCATATACAGTATAACAGCTATGTTCTATACAAAGAAAAACCTAGCAACTGAAAATCACCTTTATTAAACTATAACAAAAAAAAAACAACCATATACCCTACAATTATATGCAACCCTGTGCATCAAGCAATTACACCTTGTACATACCAGTTCTAATTCCTTTCTGAAACATTACCTAATGACAAACAATGATTTCACTACTACTGACTAAGCAAACAATAAGCTTGCAAAAAAATGTGCTCTCTATGTACTTCGCATGTGTAGCACATAATTCTAATCGGTTTCACCTAAACCTGATGTAATTGATAAACACTTGCAACATACACTGATCACCACTGTGCCTATCGTTTTGAATCAGTCACATTATATGCACTTGTGTAGATGTTTAATAAACCACCAGAAACTCTTAAATATCACAACTTCTCTTTAATTAATGCCAAAATTATTAAAACTACAATAAAACCTTCCAAAACAAACAAAACCAATTTCCTTTTTTTTTTTGGTAATAAGAGTGACACATTCCAAGTTCAAACAGACTTATTAAACTTACATAATAATCATAAAACAATTCTACGAACAGCATGATTTTTTTTTTCACACTGCACATCATGCTTTGCGTGAATGTATACATAAGTTTGAGATTTGGATAATACATGTATGTGTGTCAATGATGCCCCATAATTACAGAGTATCAATGCTAACCTTGCAACCTCTCGACTGTCTGAAGATCTGGTGTCTAAGGAGAGACATTAAACCTGTCTCACTCCTCAACTCTGAATTATCACCTATATGATCCTGTATAGTAGTATCCAATAATAGTTGGATAATAACCCAAGCTATGTAATTAAACATTACATATGCGATAACAACTCAAACTACAATCTGTACATGTACATAATTACACACTACAATGCGATTGCCCTACACCTAATCAATAGCGACGTTGATGTAGTGCGGGTGTAGTCTTGTCGCAACGCTGAAAGAAATAACAGAAATAAAAACAAGCATCATATTCTTTGCTTCGCGCATTTTGTTCTTAGCAAACAAAACATGTACAAAGGAGTTACTGAACTTATTGAATTTTCTGCATGTATATGTCCATATTAACACCTGTCTACAGCCAACCATGTTGCCTGTACATTTAAAGTAGACTTCCATAATAATGCTTCTTTGTAACATGAAGAAAAATCTTATAATACTGTACTGACGTCAAATATATGCAATAAACACTGTATAAAAAAAAATGGTTTGTCAGAATTTGTTATTTTGGCTTTACTATGTTCCATTTGAATTTGACCGTCTACTCTGTGTTGTAGGTTCACACTATGCGGCTCATGGCATCTGCAGCCACATTGTCTTTGCCCTTTACAGAGACGAGCCTGAACCTGTGCTCCTGTAGGCTCATGCACCATCGCATGATTCTTTTGTTGTGCATTTTCTTCGCCTGTATGTACGTTAACGGCTTGTGATCTGTGTGGACTTCGAAAGACCGGCCACACAGATAGAACTCGAACTTGCGAATGGCCCACACGATCGCAAGACACTCCTTCTCGATAGTGGCATAACGACATTCCCTCGGGAGGAGTTTCCGACTTGCGTAAGCCACTGGGAAGTCTTCGCCATCCCGTTCTTGCATTAGAACAGCACCTAGGCCAGTGTCTGAGGCATCGACCTTCAGCTTGAATACCTTGTTCTCGTCGGGTAGGTGCAGAATGGGTGGCTTGATCAAGCTCTTCTTCAATCCGAGGAATGCTTGTTCTTCGCCTTCTCCCCACTTCACCTTCTCGGGACTTCCCTTCTTCGTGAGATTTGTGAGGGGCAATGCCACATCGGCATAGTTGGGTATAAAATCCCGGTAATAGCCGGTAAGGCCTAGGAAGGATCTGACCTGCTTCTTGGTCACCGGTCTTGGGGCCTCGGCAATCTTCTTTGTGAGACGTTCGCTCGTCTGTAGGATCCCCTCACTCACCTCATGGCCAAGGAACTCTATGGACTGAAATCCCAGCGCACACTTGGTTGGTCGAGCTGCCAAGTTGGCCTCCCGCAGTCTACTCAACACGGCTGAGAGTGTGGCCACATGTTCCTCCCACGAGTTTGTGTGCACTAACACATCGTCAATATAGGTCACCACATTGGGAACACCCAATAGCAGCTTTCTCATCATCTTCGTGAATTGGGCCCCTGCTGTGACAAGTCCAAATGGCATGTATCTGAATTGGAATTGTCCTATCGGTGTCAGAAACGCTGTCTTGGCCTTGTCTGAGTCTCTCAAAGGGAGCTGCCAGTATCCCTTTGATAAGTCCAATTTACTGAAATACTTGCTCTTTGCAAGTGACGCAAACAAGTCTTGCTGCACCGGCATCGGCTCAGGATCGAAAACCGTAACCTTATTAAGGCGCCGAAAATCGATACAGAAACGGTTGGTTCCATCCGGTTTCTTTACCATCACAATCGGATGACCATAGGGAGAGTCAGATGGTTCAATAACACCCAATTTCATCATCATCTCAACCTCCTTCTGGATTTCACCTTGCAACGCTTGGGGTACGCGGTATGGTGGTGACCGCACCGGTGCGTCTGTGGTCAAGTGTATCTTGCACTCTGCAATACTTGACTTCTTTGGTACATCTGTGAACACATCCTGATACTCACACAATAATCGTCTGATCTGCTCTTGTTTCACCTCGTCTAGGGAAACATCCAGCTGTACATCCTCAACGAACTCTCTCTGAATCGGACAAGGCATCTCTGGTATCTCAGTGACCACATCATCGTTGTTTTCCATGCCTTCGTCACTCCACAACTCATCTACACCACCATCATGGCACACCTCGAAACAACTTCCAGTAGTTTCTTCCTCTGCTACCCTGCTGAAGTATCGCTTGAGCATATTTATGTGGAATGTCTTTTTCACGCCATCTACATCCACTACGTAGTCATAGTCATACTTGGCACCGACCACCTCATATGGCCCTTTCCATTTGACCAAGAGCTTGTTTTGCTCCGTCGGCAGTAATACCAAGACTTTGTCTCCGATCTTCAACTTCCGTTTCTTCGCACCTCGATCATAGTAGGTCTTGTACCGCTTTGCCGACTGCTTCAAATTTTCCTGTGCCATCTGCCATGACTCAACAAGTCTCTTTCTCAACTCGATGACATACTCATACTCACTCTTTCTTTCTGGCTCGACAGCATCGTTTGTCAACAGCTCTCTCAAAACCTCCATGGGTCCTCTCACATGCCGACCGTATAGTAATTCAAATGGAGAAAACCCCAGGCTTGAGCTTGGTGCCTCTCGCAAAGCAAACAAAAGGGCAGGAAGATACCTATCCCACTGGCGTGGCTCCTCTGTGCACAACCGCTTCAAAGACGATTTCACCACAGCATTATACCGTTCCACTAGCCCGTTGCACATGGGATGGTATCGGGAACTCGTCAACTGCTTGATTGACAATAACCGGCAGACTTCTTTCATCAAGTCAGAGACAAATTGGGGTCCTAGGTCAGACATAACCTCTTGCGGTATACCCACTCGACTGTACACTGTCACCAGTGCTTCTGCGACATCGACTGTCGTTATTGACTTCAACGGAATCGCTTCCGTATACCTCGTGGCATAATCTACAATTGTCAATATGTAGGTGTGACCACGTTCAGAGGGAGTGAACGGCCCCATCAAATCGATGGCGATACGCTGAAATGGTACCTCGATTGTTGGTAGTCTACCTAACTCCACCTTTGGCACTTTACCTTTGCTGATGGTCTTCTGACATACATCACATGATCGGCAGAAATTGGCAATGTCTTCATACATGCCCGGCCAAAAGAACTGTGTCTTTACCTTTGACAATGTGTTGTTGATCCCTAAGTGACCGCCAAACAATGACTCATGTGCCATATGCATGATATCAGCACGATATGCCTTTGGCACCACAACAAGTTTTGGGCCAATCCCCTCTGTCGGGTTTTCCGGATCTCTTTCCTGCCTCAATAGGCACCCCTGATCTACCCGGAACAGATACCTGGAATTATCAGTCACACCAATCTTATCCCACGATGCTCGAAGAGTGGGGTCATCTTTCTGTTTCTGACGAAACTCTGGCGGATCTGCGACTTTGACCGAATCGACCACAACTAACCCCTTCTTGGGTTTTACACTGCGTGCTTTTTGGGCCCGTGTCTCCACAGCCATGACAGCTGGCACTCCACTGTCATCATTCCTGACTGAACACTCTGTCTCGCCCAACACCTGGTCTTCCTTCTGAGATCGGGTTTCGACTGCCATCACCTGTGGATCATCTTCTTTCACCTCAGAAAGATTGTCAACCTCTTCCTTGTCAACGCCATCAACCTTGGTATCTACAGTTTGTTCACCATCTCCAATGACGTATCTACCACCATCATCCTCCTGATCAGCATCGTCACTCAATGCTTTGCCCCCTCTGGGCACCCACTTCAAATCTGGATCATTGGGCTCACGTGCACCAGTGACATTCCCAACAATCACTTCACACAAGCAATCCGGCATACACAATGCTTCAATCTCACCTGAAAAATATGGGGAGTCTAACTCTACCTTGGCGACTGGAAATTGCTTGACTGTTCCATCAATCAACCTCACTGTTTGACACTTCCCAGTCAGCTGATGTCTCTCAACCAGTCTGGACTTAACAACACATGTACTGCATCCTGTGTCACGGAGTACTGAAATTGGAACTTCACCAGGATATAACCTGCCTGAAACAACTGGCATACGATTCATCATCGCACTTACTTGTCCGTAAGCCATTCCCAGCTTTTCAACTTTCTGATACCCGTCCAAGGGCACATGATTTCCAACAGGCATGCACGCAGCTGATTGCCCTGTTGCCTGTGGCTGTTTGCCACCCCCGTCATTTGACCTCAAACTACCTATTGAGTTTCCTGGACTGCCAGCTGACGGCGTGCTAGCATCCATGTTTGACCGTGTCATTTCTGATCCTTCAGTTAGCACCTCTGTACCAACCATTGCTTGAGCTGATTTCACACGTACCATGGGACAATCCCTCTTCAAATGTGTAGGACTCCCACACTGATAACAACCCCTCGGGCCATCTCCGCGCCCAGCCCCATACTGGGTCTTCTTACCCTGTGATGGCTGATTCCTTCCCCTCACTTCAAATGGGCGCTGTGGGGGTTTCGGACTGCCTGGTGTGTTTTTCACACCACCTTGTGAGGGCTTTGAACCTCCCCATTTCTGATTCTGATCAGATGTCTTTGATTGCTGTCCAAATGTGTGCACACCATGTGCATTTACATACACATCAGCATTCTTACTGACCGCCTCCATTGAATCACAATCCCTTTCTTTCAAAAATGCCACCACTTCCTTCGAACAATTATTCAAAAATTGTTCCCGTAGGACTAGATCAAACAACTTATCATACTCTTCATCGATCCCTGACAACTCAATCCACTGCAACAGATACCCTCTGAGCCTCGTCGCAAAATGATGTGGCCTTTCTCCTTTCTCTGGCCGTGCAGTCCTAAACTTCCTGCGATACCCTTCTTCAGTCAACTGAAAATGCACCATCAACTCCTGTTTGACTCTAGCATAATCATCTCTATCAGCAGGCTCCATTCTGTTCACCACTTTAAGGGCTTTGCCACTCAGATTTGAAATCAGATATAAGGCCTTGAATTCAGTAGGGATCTTCTGACTGTCGGCAAACAACTCAAACTTGTTGATATAGGCATCGAACCTATCCCGATTCTCGTCAAACTTGCCTATTTTCAAGTGCAAACCACTCAAATCCACATGCGTACTACTACTGGAATTTGTCGATCTCATTTCAGCCATTTTCATTTCATGTTCCCGGACCTTGGCTCTTTCCTCAGCCCGCATTTTCTCTGCAGCCTCATCACAACGAGCATTCACGAAACTATTCAACTCTCCACCGGAGTAACCAAGTTCCCTACCAAGGGTGGCAAAGTCTCTAATTTGTTCTGGAGTTGCCATCGTATCATCCAACAACAGCCAACCAAAAGAACATCAACCAGGAGAAAAATCCACTCCCAATTCACAACAAATCACTGAATACTCCGCTCAGACTTTTAACTGCGAATTCGACACAACCTCAACCAGGTCTACTCTTAACCAGTACACACCTTAATACATGCATATACTGCATACAATACCATGCTCAACTACATAGTACCTTAAATCAACCACATGATAAGGAAGCCTTTAATTTTCTTTACCAGCCTATGGCTGTGTCTTACACCACCTAACATAGATCTAACGTTAGCAGGTCTCGGTGGGACCTCCAAAATTGTCACATAGTGACCTAGCACCTTGTCACTCTGTGGTTTTATTTTTTTTTTTTAGACCTGCTAATTCATCTACTAGTAGCAATAATAACTACCATTATCGCTACACAGCCACACTAAAACTTGAATAAGCCCGTGATGTAAACACGATTGAATTCACGTGCACACAAATCAATGTTTGACTGACCGTTTGACACCACTT
Source organism: Diadema antillarum (assembly GCF_040938485.1). Taxonomy (NCBI): domain Eukaryota; kingdom Metazoa; phylum Echinodermata; class Echinoidea; order Diadematoida; family Diadematidae; genus Diadema; species Diadema antillarum. The sequence continues at coordinate 331,020 of NW_027272178.1, read as the reverse complement.
TGTTTATTTACTCATGTGTAAATTCTACAACAGGGTAATGATGCCTCGTGAAGGAGCTTGGCATTAAGTCTATACAATCACATAAAAATTATCATTAGTGTGAGCACTCAACTTAGATACTGTAGTCGACGTCTGCATTGGCTATACCAAAACACGCAGCCTCTAATACACCACACGTCCAATACAGCATTGTCTGTGTTCGCAAGATGTCCCCACAAAACGTCTCGACATCGTCCGTCCTTCCCCAGCCGGATCCAGATCGTCGACCTCCACTGCTAAACCCTCAGCACAGCACGACGAGCGTCACGATCATTGTCTTCGATGAGAGCTCACCGACCTCCACTGGTAAACCGTTAGCACAACGAGCGTCACGGTCATTGTCCATGATGAGAGCAGACTTGCCTATCGTGGTCGTCCATGCTTCCTGCTTATCCTCTCCCCTCAGCTCTATCTAATCCCCCGCACGTCTACCTTACCAATCTCTCGACTATAAAAATGCATAACCTCCCATACCGAATGTACGACACTACAATACGTCCTATACAGACCACGGCGCACGGAATGTGGTCGCGTGTCAGCTGTTTACCTATGGTCTACTGATTTGCATACGATAAACAAACAACTACGCAAATTTTCAAACCCACCATATCTTGGCTATTATACTTCCATTGATCTAAGCTTACACTGTTCTCTGTAATAAAAAAAAACAACTATCGTGATCTATCAATACATGCTTGGAAACCTAAGGAAATACATGTTTCATCCTGACACCTAGCTCCTGCAAACTTTCCTTCGGTCTGCGTCGTCTGGCGCGCAGTTCTGCCAGGAATACTTCTGAATGCGAAACAGGTCCAAAGCGGCGCTTTAGGCGGTTCACGAGTTCTTGGTACGTCAACTGACGTCCCGTCTGCTGTGCTAGTACTTTGACAGCAGCTCCTTTCAAGCTGGCAGCCAAATATTGAAGAGCTTCCACTTCCGTCCAGCGGTTAACTCCAGCACAAGCTTCGAAATGACAAAGATAATCTAGCACAGGTCCTTTGCCATCATATCTATCTGGTATGACAGCCGGTTTGCTGGTTCCGTTGCCCTGAACATCATAACGACGTCTCTGGTCCCAGAGCTCTGTTCGACGTCGCTGGTTCGGGCCAAACTGGTGTGGCATTACATCTGGTTGTCCTCCAAATGTAACAGGCTGGTCACTTGTACGAGATGAATGCGACTGCTGCATTGGAGTTTGATGCTGCTGAGGTAGTAGCTTTGCCGATGGCGGAGCTGACAACTCCACCTCTCCATTCGCATCTCCAAACACCTGAGGTGACACCACTGGTGAGGGTGGCAGTGACGACTGGTTAGGGCGCCCTCCAAGTGTCATCGGTGAGCAGCGTAAGTTAGAAACCGAAGTTGGTGCTACTCCAGTTTGTTTGCGCACCGACTCTGACACCTGAGCAATCAAGTCGTCGATTTCACTGATCTTGCTCTCCAGCAAAAGTGACAACTCCAACAATGGCGTTTCGCGTGCCATAGTGAAAACACAGTTAACTACATTAATTCATACAAAAGTTACAAATAGAGATCCCACTCCTGACACCATGTGTGACGACTCGCCTTCTCGTCGTGAATTAAGAGAGTGTATTTGACTGTCTGTACAAATGCCTCCGCGAGCCGTGTCAGGATGGCCGAGTAGGCGGGGTTCGTTTTGTTGCAGTTTACAACGATCCCTTTAAATTATTAAAACTACTAGTCTGTATGCTACCATGTATTATGTTGTGTCAGAAGCAGCTCACCAACACAAGCGGCACACATACCAAGTTCAGCATCACTTAAAGTATGCCACTCCCAAACGTCACTTGTAGAGGATGTTAAGTTGGTACACTTATTTGTTATCAACTTTTGCTACCAACTCTTGCTACCAAGTTCTGCTACCAAGTGTTGTTACCAACTCTTGCTACCAAGTTCTGCTACCAAGTGTTGCTACCAATTCAGTCACGCTAACGTGGAACACCTTTCACAATCATTATGGTGGCACAGGTATCGTTGGTGGCACGGGGTAAAGTGCTATATCGCACCGTATACCAACTTCCTCAGGCGACGACTGGAATTTGGATTGGGCACAGGGCATATGCGACAAGTCACATTACCACTATTCCCGAAATCCAACGGCGACGACTGGAACTTGGGATTGGGCACGGACTATGCGACAAGTCACATTACCAATATACCCGAAATCCAACGGCGATGACTGGAACTTGGATTGGGTACGGACTATGCGACAAGTCACATTACCATTATACCCAAAATCCAATGACTTGCTAGTTGGTCTTCTCAGGAAAGGCGCTCCAGCTCAGGAACATGTACCACCACTCTCCAAGCTGTTGTATTGTGGTAATTCCCAAGAAGACACATTGAAAGTAGTAATTCAGGAACATATGTACAATTTATTACGCAAAGAAGTGAACATTAACAACACATTGGAAATGTATCATACACGGGCTACTTGTTGCGGACTATGTCACACAACGGCCACTTTATATGCCTCTCCTCCTATCGCGGAGTAAGGAGGCAATCCCGCACGGCCGTGAGCAACGCGGAATATACCCGCTGTACTCGTTCAAATTATTTACAATGTTGGCGTGGTTACAAAAGTCGTACAATGATTATACGTTTTAACAATATCTCTTGTACATGGCTGCTATATTTCGGCATGTATCATCGGTCTAAACCGAAGTTGGTATTGAAATAATCCAAACTTGCCCATGACAAACAAGCAACCACATATCTAATGATAAATATTAAAACTCATAATAATGCACTACCACATTACAGCATTTGCCAAACGTTCCAATCGTGCCCCCTTTCTATGCTATAGGCACAATCGATCATAACAAATTATAATCGAAACGGTTAAATCGAATCGGTTCCACCGAATTTCGTTACAATATATATATATATATAAATTATATATATATATATGATATACACACCCACCGCGTGTTTTCGTATGTTCGAGTGTGTTTTGTTACCATGGTTACTGTCATGTCGAGGTATTGTCCGCTGTATCATGATTTTTTTTTTGTGTGTGTGTACCTAATACTCTGTAAATCTTATTGTTCTAATGGAAATGAGAGATAATAGATTTCTAACTGTGACGCCAAACTATTTTTTTTTTTAGCCTTCTTATCCAGCGATGATGGCACTTGGTTCTGAACGAAAAGCTTTATAAACTCATTACATCTAAGTAGTGCAATATCGTCAGATATATTTCATATAGTAGAATGAACGACGACTTATTCACCTTTTTGAGACGTTGTTCATCTCATGACTCTAGTTACTGGTTGGTTATGTTTTTTGATAAGATTAAGTTATTGTTGACTTGGAATATCATTAACCTTTTCTTTGCAGCTGTTCGGCCAATCACAGCCAATCATCATACTATTATCTTCTCTCTGTTTAGAAAATTAAATTCAATGTTAAAGAGAAAAGTAAGGAAATGTCTTATGAAAAGAATACCCCAGTGAATCATAAACATTTTCGGTACTTCATGTAAGACCGTATACCCAGTTCGTTTTTAACATACACTGGAGGCATTGAGAAAATAAAAACATACAAGCAAATAGTTGAATAAGGCTTAAAAGAGAAAAAAAAAATCTTGCAAACATGAAAATGTTACAACTTTTGGAGTATTGAAGAGTAGCCCATACACGTCAATCTCATGGTATTCATCTTGTTTCAAAATGACTACTATACTCAAAACCAAAAAGTGTGTATATGTATATATTATGCTTGATTATATTGCTAGAAAAAAAGGAATTGTAAATAATACCATACAAAGGGTGAATAAATCAAATCAAATAGAAATTAAATCAAATGTCATCAACATTAAGTTTATTTGTTAAAGTATTTTACTTTTTGCAGTAATAGCCTCTTAATGATGTGAAGACGAAGAGAACTCTAAATCAGTTACCTATATAGAGAAGCATATATTGGCAACATCATTACAAGTTTACACACGCACACACACACACACACACACGTGCGTGTGTTCTTGCGTTTGTGTGTTTTGTTACTGCCATCATGTCGTGGGAATAATATGATGCATGGTGAGGATGAGATATGATATTTTTTTTCTCTCTTGATTTTGCCGTATCTGCGAGTTATTGTCACATCGTTGTCGTTCTTTTTTTTTTCTCTCTCTCTTTATTACTCCACCACTTCCACATCACTTAAAGGGCTGAAGGCATAGGGGCGGTTGAGGGTGCATGTTGGCGTGTGTGGGTGTGTGTGTGTGGTGTGTGCGTGGCGTGTGTGTTCTCGCAAATGGCGTCGATTTTTTTTTTCTATCGAGAAACAAGTAATGGAATGTGCCCAGTTGCCTTGAGCAAACCATCAAATCAGCGTTTGGCAGGTATTTTGCGAGAATGTATATAATCATTATATGTGTGTTAAAAAAGAAAAAAAACGGATTTCGTGTGTTTGGTTAAAAAAGAGTCACAATGTATGTTTGCACAATGTTTGTGTATTTTTTTTTAATAAAGTAAGAGTGATATTGTTCTTTAAATGTAAAATTTTGTGAATGAAAATAAACGAAATTCGAATAAAGAATTTAAAAAAGTTACTGTGTTTGTATGTACACCAACCAATGTGAGAGTCTTGAGGCCATCATCTCGTCCAGTTTTCTTCTGTGGTTGCAACCAACATTTTTTACTTTCTTTCATTTATTTTCCAACAAAAATTCAACAACGGGAGAGCATGTACCTGTACATAGTTTAAAATAGTAAGTACAACATTGTAACAAGTGCTTTCTTCGTGTTAGGATTTTATATACGATTTGATAACACTTAAAGCGTTTTTCTTTTGTCTGATTGTGTCAGCGTTATAGTTTGACTGTTGTACTTAGTTTGAAGTTTAAGCTCACGTTAACATGTAAAAGTGCAAAATAATGCTGCGTTCAAAGGTCAATATAATTAATATCATGTTTGATGTTTTTATTCCACTACTTGGATTCTAACGATTTAACTCTAGTTTTCCTTTTTTTTAACTTAACATTGCAAAGTAATGATAAAATGAAATAATAGCGTGATCATGTACTTTTCTTCTGACATCATAATAACAAGAAACTGATGAGATGATGGAAAATATACAAACTATGCAAAATCTTCAACGCACCGAAATTTGGATCAGTGATTATTAAGTGTTGTTTTATCTTTATTTGGCTTTCATTGTGTATCTGTATGCACCGGTGAGTGCTTGTGTTTTTTTTTTCTAGTGGTACAGAAATACCAGTTTTAATTACTGTCCTAAATCCCCATATTTCGTTTGAATGAAAATAAATAATGTATACCATTGAAAAAAATGTGTATTTGCTGGTGTGGGGTATTATAAATAAATTTAAAAAAGAGAGACTTAAGGGGCTGGTATAGTTTAGGTTCAGATGGGGATTCAGGTTTGAACTTTTTGATAGGTAATTAGAAACCATTCACACGAAATAGTAGAGAGCATACTATACTAATAGGAATTCAGAGTTTTTCTGATGAAAGTCAGTTTTGAAATGGCAGAGATAACATAAAACAAAGTGATACAAGTTGTCCTAATAAAAGGCAGTACCCCTCTTCTATTGGGACCATTTTGTTCCTCAATATTTCAGCTTTTTCAACAATAATTTCAACCAAATAAACTTCTTAAAAATCTTCTTAGTATTTTATGCTCTTTAATATTTCATACCATTGATTTCTAAATATCTCGCAAAAGGTTAAGACCTGAATCCTCATCACAACTAAAGGCAAATCGTCCCATTAAATTGCCATAAATTGGCCACTCATAAATTTCACGTGTTTAAGATCGCTGACTTCAGGATGCAAACATCTTGAGCAATTTTGGCAGAACATGAGTCAAAATTTCGCAATCGCTTTGTGCGTGCGCGGGCGATGAGTTGCAGTTATACTCACCAACACTTATCAACGCAGACTCTATGACTCGGTATCAGTAAACAAACCCCAAAAGGGCTAGCACAAAACTGCGTCACTCCCAGCTGACGAGATATTTTGAAATTGCATCCCAGGTAAGCAGTTTCTTTAAGGGTAGTTTACCTCTGTTTTTTTTGTTTTTTTGTTCTCTGACTCACTTTTGAAATTGTTGGTCTTCACATAATTATTATATTCGCAAAGGATTATGATCTCGCTTACTCTCACTCTATTCTCCTTCATTTTTCAGTGTCATAAACATGACATTGTGAAGAGTGACACACAGTATGAAGAGTATATTATGATTAATTACTTTACAACAATACTTGCACATACTTGTATACCTGTTCCATTGACAAAGACACGTAAATTTCCTTATATTTTGTAGGGAACTTGAAAACAATACATTCAACTCAGACTCATTGCAATGGTAATGTTTAACAATAACAAAAATAACAGGTAAAAAAAAATGTTTCATCGCGAGATTTAACAAAATCTGTGTGAATTAAGACCAGAATATTGTGTTTTCATTACGATTGGTGTATTTAGGTCCCGTTTACGTTTATGCAGTTGCTGCGTACTTTCAGAGAGTATGAGTCAGTCCGTTGTACCGATTGTTTCCGCAGTATGGCCGCAGTATGGCTGACATTCAATGTACCTCAACTTCCGCCAAAGTCACTCCATTCACGTTGTCATAACATGCACATGATTTTATTCACATTATAGCGCTGCTGCCAAGTCTAGTGCCAACATGCGTAGTAGAACTACCCAGTTTGTATGGCGAATGTACGATATTTTCCCTCCAATAAGTAAATTTCAACCTGATTTTTGGAGGAGAAGGTATAAGATTCCATGGACTATCTCACAGAATAACCATACAAAAGCAATGTGTTTCCTCGGAAGCAGGTACGCAAAGTTGCTCTGCGCAAGTGGGCTAAAACTGGTCACCATAACAAGACAATTTTCAGGTAAGAGAGTCCAAGCTAGCCCACAAAATCGCCTATATTACATTATCAACCATGCTTATTATTTCGTTTTGCACGTTCTCACTGCACCGTTGCATCATACTTGTGGACAAAAGTGGATAATAAATACAAGAACAAACTTCGTTTGCCGATTTCCATCTTGACTCGATCATTCACACTTTTCTCTACCACATTACTCCTGCATTATCTTTTCAGAGTCTTGACTTCTTTTCATCAATTAATACACTTATCCATTTATTGATGAATCCACTTGTTAGTTTGTCTATAAGACGTATTTATTGACTCATTTATTTCATATTATGAGCGCAAAGACTCGGGTTGTGAATCACCATCAGGTCGGACTTGGAACAGTCCAATGTGGAGTCTAACACATGAAATTAAAGGGACGGTACGTGATGTGACTGATTAAACAAGTAAGACGAAGGGCACACAGGAAGTATACTCCCCAAAGTGTACACTCACAAAATCAATGTCAAGGGTTGGACCACCAATCAACCATTTACCAGTCAGATTCTTTGACCTCAAATGGAAAAGCTTTCTGCCTTCTGTAAATCAATTCAATTCAATCCAATTTAATAGCTTATTTATTTACATCAAAGAAGAAAAAGAAAACTCGTTCCAAAGCGGTACAGGCTGTCAATTTTGATTTTTTTTATTTGTCTCATAAGGACAGTTCGTCGAATACATTATAAAGTATATGCACGAATCAATTAGTTGATCCTTGAGGCTTATGATCAACTATAACAATTTTCCTAGGTGTTTCGTAGATCTACTAACAAATTCTTTGAAATCACGAATGAACCTGCCACGAGGAAGATGCTTATGTTTTGCTTTTGCCTTGTTTCGTTTCGTGTGTGTGTTTTTTTTTTTTCCGTCTTGTTTCTTTCTCCCAACGCTTTATCTCCCATCCCCGCCGACTCCGAGCTACGGCTACTTTAAACTATCTAAAGAAACTAAGAAAGAAGTTTATCGTTAGAATGTACTTTGCTTTGGCAGAGACAGCATGATTTCTTCATGAGTGCCTTATTCATTTGCTTATATATATGCATATTTATTTATGTATTTATTTATTCATTCATTCATTTATTCAGTCATTCATTAATTTATTCAGTCATCTATTTGATTAACTTGATAGGTAGATGTTTATGCATAGTTGGTAACCCACTTAGCGACAATAATGTTGTGGCCTATGAAAAGAAACGATGGGGCTGGCAAGGAGAGAAAAAATTTTACTCAATCAATCTTTCATAACAATTCATTTCGTGAAGCATAAAGCTTGACGTAGGTGGCGCCCCCGTCAAATTTGATCGTTGAGATGTCATGCAAAAAAAAAATCTAGGTAATAATAACAGGGTCCCTACTCCTAAAACACTTCTAAAAATCAAATAATATCCAAGTTTTCAAGGCAGATTACTAGATACTTCCTGCCATAAGACGAATAGCCTGTGACTATGAGTCAAGGATCATGGTGTCACGTGCTTCGATACAGTAATTCTAGATCTTCGTGCGGACCAACTGTACGCAATATTATCGTTTTCAACAGAATAATAAAAAGAGTTTTTCCCCTTTATATTATGTGTATATATGTCATGTGAGTATCTTTTTTGTGGATAATACTTTTGTCAGAAGTGGGGCGGCTCACACTCCTCTTAGCAGCTGTGATTGTTAAACCAGTATTGTTAGTATTACTATATTAACATCATCATCATTCTTATTAACATCACTTCCATATTGGTTCATAAAAATGACATTTCTTCTTCTTCTTCAACAGAGTCTGTTTTTCGTGCTAAAGTGACCACGAAAGAATCGGGACAATCCGAGCCACGAGTCGACATCTCTGAGAGCTGTTCCAACCAGCACGTGCCTTCAGCAAAGAGGTGACTTTAGTTCCTAGTACTGATAAGGAAAAGAAAGAGCGATAAAAAGTAGATTGCAGAGTTAGCTGAATGTGTTTTAACCCTTTAATGACGGGAAACTTAAGTTTGTCATGGTGTTTTTCCTGTGGAAATGGCGATATCTTCTAACCAATTAAATGTAAATACATCTCACTGAAAACAGACGGCATGACTGTTTTTCATTATGATACCTTGCATGCATGCATGTATTTGAAGCTGATAGTATGACTATTTATATGCATTGTATAATGATATTATGTTGGAGAAAAGTAACAGAACGGATGTTTGATGTGAGCGTATATATCGACTATCAGGTCCTATAATGTTTTGGAAGAAGGATCACTGTCTCCTATTTGTTTTTAGCTGTCTGGTTTAAAGGTGCTGTATACCAGCCGTCTGTTTATTAGTTTAGATGAAGTCGCTGTTGTGCCCTTCTGCCTCGGTCATACGGTGGTGTATTCAGTTCTTTGGTTATTGAGTTCAGTGCGTGTACAGCGACTTATAGCTAGTTCGCAAGAACAAAAATAAAACGTAACGCACACGCACACAAACGAACAAATAAACAATATGAACACATGCAGCATATCATTTTTCAACCAGCGTTATGGTTCATTATTCCAATCGACTCTGTATAGTTGTATTTCACATTGTGCGGAGAAAATGTGCAGAAATTTGTTAGGTTGGTAGCTTAAATGAGAATAATATAGCATCATCAGCATCATCATCACAGTTATTCTTATTGTGTTTCTTGTCTTATTTTAATCATTGTAACATCGTTATGAAAATCATCATGAGTATATATTATGAAGTTGTGGAAATTAAATCAAAACATCACGTACACCGACTCTTGCTTTCTTTTGTATCGTTTCTGTTGTTAAAAGGATATAATAATTATGAAAAATACCTTTCCACACATATTTTTTTGATTTATTTTCTGTTTCCCTGAGGATTTTATGCATACACTATCATGAAAGGAAAACTAAAATGATTTATCGATTAAAGAAACCCTTTTACTAAATAAGCATATATTATACGATAGGCCGAACTCAACCACATCTGTCCTGGTGTCACCAAAACAGTTAGCTCTAGGCATAGCGCTCCCGATGACCTTCTGTGGCTGTTGAAAAATCTAAGCTCTATTAGTGGAACACTATGCCATGTTCAATTAAGTTGGCCTTATTTAATGGAGTAAATCAACTGGCCGGAATGGTAATGGATTCATCAAGACCGGGATTTAGATAAACTTCTTTTCCTTACCCTGCATGATGATATCATATATTAGTCCCAAATACACATTGAGGCTGACAGACTTAAGCTCTCACGTCTCCTAATGAACTAACACAATATTCTTTATGTTTCACCTTTTTACCACGGCCAAGCAGATAATGTTGTTGCCGGTGCTGGATTGTTTGTCTGTATATTTTTGTATAATAACTCAAACAGTTATGAAGGATTTTGAGGAAAATTTTCAGGGAAAATTGACAATATCACAAAAGAACAAATGATTCAATTATGATTATGATAACTATAAAGACACTTATTTGTTTCAGCCATAATCTTATTTGTGTAATTATACAATCCTACATGTGCGATTATCGAGATCGTTTTATCTAATGACATTAACGCAAATGTGTTTGTATGTCTATGTATGTATGTATGTATGTGCGTATGTGTGTGTGTGAGTGTGTAACATATAATTCAATTTGTTTCCGGAAATAATTTTTACGCTGAATATGACCGAGGACATGGTGTTGTGTCAAATAGCCGAGATCACCTTGTACAGACAATGAACTTGAATGAAAAAGCAATCAGAAGAAGATTACATTTTATATTGATATTCTGTCTGCTCCAGAATGGACTATATAGAGATAATACACCAAGAGATTGCTACATGGGAGGATAGTCAATCACTGAAGCTGGCAAATATCGCTAAAAAGAACGCTAAGATTGACACCAAAGGAAAAGGAGAGGGGAAATGCGGAAAATGCAAGAACAGATGGACCAGTCATCACACCAGCGTGTCTTTCAATTTTAGGCCCTTGTCACGAAACGAAAAAGTAAGTCCCATTAGAGGCTTGGTTCCATTACTAAGTAATTGTTCCACTGAGAGATTTTTTTTTTCATTAGAAGCTTCTCAAAAGAAGATTGTTCGTTTGATTGAGTTAAGCATGTTCCCAAAACTTTTTCCCACTAGAAACTTGTTCCCATTAAAAAAAAAAAAAAAATGTTCCTACTACAGAAGATTGTTCTCATTCGAAGCCTGTCTCAATTAGAAACTTCCTGCAAAGCTTGTTCCAATTAGAATATTGTTCCCATCACTATAGCTTGTTCCCATTGGCAGCTTCTTCTTTTTTTTCTATTCATCGGAAGCTTATTCCCATGACACATGAGAAGCTTCTTCCCACGAGGAGCTGGGTCTCATTAAAAGTTTTTTTTTCCACTATAGAAGCTTGCTCTCTCATCCCTGAAAACCATTTCAAGATACAGTGATATTTGCGATTTTCCTGAATTTACATTAGTCAATTATGTTCCCAGTCTCACGATTGGTCGTTGCGTCTCCTTACTAGTCATTGTAGCGATTCAATTAACATTCAGATTAACGAAATGCATCAGTTCTGAGAGTCTGAGATAGATTTATAGGACAACGGATGAAATATGTCTTTGCCAACCTTTACTTCCTCAGTACGTCACTATTTGGAAACAGAAGTGCAGAAGATGTGACAATGCTTACAACATGGACATGAAGGACGACGAGTTTCGAAGAATAACCAGGACAGCCTTAAAGAGGTAAAGCCAGAGAATTCCAGACTTCTGATGCTCGTTCCTTTGGAAACTAGAGAAAACTTTGAAATCCTTGTATTGAGTTGAGAGAGCTGAAAAAAGTATGTGCATGAATACGTGGAATGGAAATAAAATAAATACTGAAAAAACAAGTGTATGCTGATTAGACACAAGATGCATGCCTCATGTACAGCGGCAAAGCTTTGAAGAAAGAGTCTCAAACGGGATGGAAGCACAAAAGTGTGGTTTGTCTGTCATTACTGTGAATGTCTCTTTAAATGTATGGCCTTCTGATTTATTTCATTTATCAGGTTAAATTGTGATCCCCTCTCATACTCTATGTTTTATTATGTTTCCTTTGTTGCCTTTTTATTTTCATAGAATGGAAGACCGTCAGCGTGGTATCAGAAGGAATAAGGACCCCAACAAAATCCGCGAAGGCCCCCCTCACAAGTGTCACCTATGTGAGAAATGCAACTGGGGCCATGGTCCATGCTGCGTGGATGGGAATGAGTGTAACAAGATAGGGACGAGGCGTTTGTAGTCTATATTGCGTTATATAGACACAAGAAGTGAAAGAAACTGATGCAAAACGTCAATCATATCATTATTCGGGTTTATCGGGTATCATTCTTTCTATTACACACTCTCTCTTTCTCCATCTGGGTCATTGTTATTGCCTGTATTGTGTATATGTTTCTCTCCTGCTTTCTTTCTTTCTCTCTCTTTCTCCCGTTGCAAATTTCTCTTTACTCTTTTCTCAGTTAATTTCAGCTCCTAATACTCATTTTCAGAGAGAACCCATCTTTTAGTTTTCCAGTCATGGAGAAAATGCGATATGAGTATTATTGTGATATCCTGCTTTGACTGTTCTTACACCTTTCAGTAGAAAATGAATATTTTTTTGTTCTAATTAGCCCCAGGGGCAAGAATGAAAATAGTAAAAATCAACGCAAGTACATTATATATAAATTATCAGTGCCCTCAACTTCCTTTGATTCCCCTCACCTATTCATCTGTTGAACAGGGACCAGTTAAGTCGTTCCGTTAGTAATGTCTCTTACATGAGCTCGTCAAGCCTGCATGTTGATACTTTGAAGGGGAATTTACCCAAGACATAAATTATGTGCGTTCAGTATACTGATGTATGTAGACTAACCCATTTGTGAAGTTTGGTACAAATCAGACATTTCTTTGGGAAAATAGAAATTTTGTACAGTTTGCGTTAAATCCATGTCATCGTATAGTCGGTGGTATCACGGTATGGGTATACAATACCAAAAAATACGAAGAGAAGTCTACATAATCTATCTGATGATTTTATGAAAGTGCACATTCATTCGGCTTATAACTGACATATCGTGTTAACGGATGTATTTTCCTCATTCTTTCATATTGTTTTCATAATCATTCTTATCAGTGGTTAAATTGTTAATATCAAGAGCACAATTAATTATTGTACTTTGCCGGTTGCAAGCAGACAAAAATACACATTGCATGCCTGCATGCAATGATAATAAGGGTAGTTGGTTTATATCAAAATCAGAGAAATGTAATATTCTTTACTCTGATACTATCACACTGTGTTTGTAGATTTCTTATCGATCAATGATGGCACATGGTTTTGAACTATTCTTTTTTAACACACTACGCGTGAACCCTTCGAGTGATTCCACAAACTTTACTCCTGTATTCTTCTAATATTTCTGCGTTTTCTGAACCCACATGATATTTTGGGGTAAATCAAAATCTTTGTTTATCCCTGTTAAATGCATTCTTTAACATGAGAGATGATAATGATGGGCATTCTGATATAACAGACATTGTGTTTATTGTTATAAAAACATTTTCCAGCCCAAAAAATATAATAAGAAAGAAAGCAGTGCGATATGGTCAGGTTTATTACACGGAGTAGAATGAACGACGACGTCTTCACTTTTTTGTATTTTTTGAGACGTTAAAGGAAGGAGCTGTTCATCTCATGACTCTAGTTACCGGTTTGTTTGTTTGATTGTTTGTTTAGCCAGATTTAATTTTAACGATGATTGTTGACTTGGAATATCATTCACCTTTTCTTTATACAACTACTTGGCCAATCTCAGCCAACCTTTCATTCAATTCTCTTTGTTTTATGAAGTCTTATGAAATAAACACCCTATTAGTGAAGCATAAATATTATCGATACTTCATATAAAACCGTATGCCCAGCTTGTTGTTAGCATACACTGGAGGCATTGTAAAGCAAGCGAGCAAGCAAACAAACAAACAAACAAATAGGTGATTAAAGCTTAGAAAAAAGAGGAAAAAAATCTTGAAAATATGACAATGTAACAAACTTTAGAGTATTGAAACGTAGTTTACGTCAATACAATCTCACGGCGTTTACATTCATCTTGTTTCGAAATGACTACTAGTACTTAAAATCAAATGTCATGAACATTAAGTTTATTCAAACTTATAATATTCATTGTACTTTTTACAACTATTATAGCCTTTTATTGTGGGGCAGATATGTGAGAAAGATGCTCACATCCGGCGGAAAGTATGAAATTTTGCATATAGGGATATTTTGGGGCGCTGATTTCAAAAATTGCCGGATCCAAGAAATCTGGCCACGAGGTCGGCCGCCATTTTGAATTCCAATATGTCCGCCGTCAAAGATCCCTATCTTCAATTCTGAATGACATAAGCCATTGAAATTTGATACATAAATGCGTGGTGATATGATGACTTCAATAACAGACTTATTTGATATGTCCGACAAACTGCACAGCAGCCAATTTGAACTTTCCTACATAGTTATCATGTTGGAGTGTCGAAAATCTCTATCTCGGGTTTGTAAATTGGGCTACATGATTGAGCGCGCGTTTGTAACTGATTGAGTGCGTGCTGCTGTATTTACATTGTGACGTCAGTGAAAGGTGCATTATGCTTTATTTTTGCTGCACATTTTGGCATGCCCGTGAATGTCAGTCGTGATGTTTGTCTTCGCAGCCATTTTGGAATTCAAAATGGCGGCCATTCGATGTTTGTCAGACACTTCATATTGATCAGTCATTATATTCAATAATAAATTATGTCAAAACGCTCTTGGGTACCAAATTTTGGTGCCACAGTTCATTCAGAACTGAAGATAGGGATCTTTAAATTTGTTTTTTGATGACGGCCATATTGGAATTCAAAATGGCGGCCGACCCCGTGGTCAGATCTCTTGGATCCGGCAATATTTGAAATCAGCACCCCAAAATACCCCAATGCAAATTTCATACTTTCCGCCGGATGTGAGCATCTCGACCAATTTCTGCTACATATCTGCCCTATGTGAAGACGAAGAGAATCACCAGTTACCTATAATACAAAAACGTAAATCGGTAGCATCATTACATGTCGTTCACACACACACGCACACATAAAGCAATATATATATATATATATATATATATATATATATATATATATATTATATTTATTTATTATATATATATATATATATATATATATATATATATATATTTGTGTGTGTGCATGTTCATATGTTCGTGTGTGTTTCGTTACTGTCATCGTGTAGGTGATATGCATTGTATCATTATTTGTAAAAATATCTCTCTCATTAAAGGGAACGCAAACCCAAAGAGCAATGTGGATTAAGTAAAAGCATTAACATTAGTAGAACACGTCAGTGAAAGTTTGAGGAAAATTGGACACTCGATGCAAAAGTTATGAATTTTTATGTCGTGTTGGAACCGCTGGATGAGGAGACTACTAGAGGTTATGACGCATGAGTGGACAACAATACGAAGAAAATATAAAAGGAATTCCACAAAAATTCACTTTTCTAGCAACATGAAAGAGTACTTAACTAAATGCTTTCAGAAAGCAGGGGGGATAAGTGCTACCCCTAACATATGTCAGTATCAAGTTGATTGAATGTGTAATTTTCATGAAAAGTGAATTATTATGGAATTCCCTTTATATTTTCTTTATAGTCCGCTCATACGTCATAACCTCTAGTAGTCTTCTTACCCAGCAGTTCCAACACCAAAAACTTAAAAAATCATAACTTTTGCACCCGATTTTCCTCAAACTTTCACTGATGTGTTCTACTAATGTTACTGCTTTCACTCAATCTTTGGGTTTGCGTTCCCTTTAAGAAATAATATGTGTGTGTTTATTTGTCTGTAAATCCTATCTTAAAATTTGATGAGCAATGTGTATGTATATGAATGTTTATGACATGCTTGTTGGTTTATGCGTATATAAAAACTTTTTAGTTGAATATAATCATTATCTGCTGAGCATTCATTCACTGAGTTTTTAAGCTTGAAAAGGTGTGTAATTGGAGGCTGTAAGAGTTTAGTGATATGATGTAGGGTCTCTTACGAAATTGTTTATAGTCATCTTGTAACAGGCAGGTATATGGATAAAAGTCACTGAAGTGTACTGCCTGGTGTAATTGCGGTGTGGTGGCTTTTCACCTTCAAAACCAGTTAACAATAGTTTTCTAGCCAGGAAAACAATTCAGTATTCACAGGTTTGATTGAAAGATTAATCAAGATAATGTACATGTGGGTTTGCAGACCAGTAAACAAATACGCTATTTTTCAAACGGGCTGTTCACGAGCATGATGAGAGGGTAGTATGAGAACTGAGACGACAAAGGAGGTGTAACACAGACTCTGGCTGGAAACAGGGGGTAGAATCGGAAGGCTAGTTTATTGTGTAGGAGATGGGGTCACGACAGAGTGAAGCGAGTGGTAAGAACACGTATCGTGATTCATTCATTCATCCATTCATTCATGTTTTATTTTCATTTCCAATCAATATACATAGGTAATACAAACGTCAAATGATAACAGATCATGTAACATTATAATGCATCTCGTTTCATAAAGGACTTGGTGGAAATGAAAATTGAGGGGCTGCTAAAAAGCGAACTTGTATAGTGTAGTCCCCTCACGAAGTCACGTTACATTACTACAATACATTAATACATAGCTTACAAAACTACAATCCATGTACCGTACAAGTTAATCATTGGAAGTATACACTTTCATTATATCGATGGTAACATGATGGTAGTATATGGAAAGAAAAATAAAGTAAAATAGTGGCATGAAATATGGCGTGGGGAGGTGTGGCGAGAGAGGGGGAGATGGTATGTAACGACGTTTGCATCAAGTTCATTATACTAATCACCCTGTTCTGTATCAAGAACTAGCAAAATTCCTTTAAGTGTGAACTTCTCTTTGCTAAACGGAAACTGGGTATTTCCATTCACCGCAGAGTAGATATGTCTTGCTCGTGGACTTTGAACGGACTTGTTGAGAGAATGATAGGAGTAATATAAGTAAACACAGTTTTGGTCATGATCACGTTCGCTGATCTCTCGACCTCGAATGTTCCCAATCTGACGGTATATAGACAAAGTTTGAAGTTTGAGGCGATACTGCCTTGCGCTCTTGAACGCCATGCATGCAGGCATGCTCGAACATTAAACCTTGTCCTCTTTTGTGGTATAGATACAGCTTTTCTTGGTGGGATATTATAGTAGTTCCTTTAGGTAAGGGATTAAGTGAGGGTATACGAGTCTTGCCTTGGGTCAATTTAAATTCCTCGTGCATGTGCCTTGCAGCCATCTTATTGTCCTAATTCCAAAATGTCGTGGCTAATTTTTGTTTCGTACGTTTCTCTATGTTTATTATGAACAATGTCAGCGTGAAATGAAAGACACGTAGGTAATGATGCACTTAACTACCAAATTATTACATATGATATAATGGAAACCTGCAAGGATTGTTTTTGTTTTTTGTTTTTATTTTATTTTTTTTACAAAAAGCCATGGAAGGCGCATAAGAAATGATGTTGCACAATACTTTATAGTTTGATTATGATATTATTCAACAATTTGTGCTTTCCGAGTTCAATCAAATGTAAAACGCAGAAGGAGTTTGCCACTACACATTTCTTCAGAAATCTCTTCACAGGTAGAAAAGAACATCGGAATATTATGGCATTCTCGCGTTTTAAAGAAGTAAAGGAGCATTCTAACTTCTATTTTTCATCAAGGAGATTACCAGTATACAGGCAAGGCATCCTTTCTTTTGCTCTATGGCTTATGTTTTATATAAGCCAGTCCAAACTAGCATAGTCCATACTTGATATGCGAAAGCATACGTGAATTTTAGACCACGAACACCTCAAAGTGATTGAAGTCCTTGTTTATTTTTACTTTTCGTACGAGACCCGTTATAAACATAAATACTAGACACATGCTGTTTGGTAGTTTCTATAAGTGTAGACTACTAGCGGGCAGTTTTCATATCGGGTTTCACGTTGCCTCGTTTTTAACATCATCCACTTCCGCGTTTGGTTGTTGGATTTATCATTCCTTTAGAAGGAAGAGACTAAATTAGCGACACGCGTATAGAGTTGATAATATTCAATCATACCGGCACACAATTTCTGACATTTCAAGTGTTAACGCGGAATCTATTATTCTCTATTACCACTTCCTTGTTAAAGTCTCTTTAGCTTAGTTTTGTATGCAGCATGCAGTGCACTTTTGAGGCTGCATTGCTGCATTGTCATTCGTCTTAAGGCTTGAGAACATGCAGCCTGTTAATACACTGCATCAGCAATGATTTGCATTTTTGCTGCGACCAAAAATCGGATTTCGCAGATTTTTGTCGATCACTTCATCACCTTCGCATATTTGTTTGGACTATGCCCCTGAATATAGACCTGTGTAACTCGTGACCGAGTATCCATACGTCATCCTGAGTACTTGCTTGTGTGAACATGCGGCTGGATCAGTTGTCTGCTAATCACGGGTCTGATTTGTCTCGTCCTCCGAATGTTGTCATGTACGTATACCTGTAGTTTTAGAGTATTTGGAACTTTCCATGGAGCGATAATTATTCCGACCTCATTGGTCGATGTTGAATTGGACTTCTAATGTAATTCTGATGAGAAGTCAGTTTGTCTACTGAATGATAACGCTATAGCCATAAAGTATCAGTGTCCGCTAAGCGCCAACGTGGGGAATCGACCTAGTAATCGATTGATGTTTTCGACTGTTGCAAAGCCTTAATAGATATGATTTGAAACAGAGAGACACGCTATATCTCTCAAATGATAGGGTGCATCATGTCTTCGCCCTGGTCTGTCAAAACTCGGTCTGAAAAATGGCTGCCACGACTGGACTAACCACAGATCGTTTGCATCTTCCTAGACTGACCATTGTTCAAAGCATGAAGCACGCCAGTCCGCACTGAGCTGAATGCATCGATTAGAATGGCGTCTACTTCTCGCTTCTGAGGGCTGGCTTCTTAGGCTGTGTTAGTGTGCTTGTAAGGTATTGTTATTCACGAACTCTCAATTACGTAACAAGTTTACCATCCCACAATATCCACTAACATCGTTGAGAACTGTCTGTAGTTTACCGGCTATTTAACAAACTACATGTACAATGTGAAGCCATTGCATTTACTGATCTCATCAGAATTGACAACAATCAATTACTTCATATTTGGAGGATGAAAGGGAGCAACATTCAAAGGTTTTCTTAAACGCTGACTCTGTGATTTTAATGGTTTAACATGTGATGTATCATTGTAGACGATGATATTGTGTGAAACTTCTAAACATACACAGGAATCACACAAGATTATCAGGGCCACATATCATAATAATGTGTGAAGAGCTTGATGGACTTGGATACAGATTATAAAGCAGATGATCGAGGGTGTCGTCGAAAGCCTGTTTGACCAGCAAGTGCATCACTGCGGAAAGGATAATAATACGAGCAAGAAGTAAACAATCTGACGAGAGCAACGACCTGTTTGGTCAGCCCATCCGAGGCATAATGGCCATTTGCTGCCCATGGCGAAAACGAGATCGATATGACGATATCGATGATCGGTACGAGCGGATCTCGCAGACACCGAATGAATCGTCTTCTCTACTAGGAAATGGGTAAGTCACCAACTTCTTACACTGAATGATGCTGTCAGCTTAGTATTTGATATGTTGCTTATAACTTTTTTTTCCTTACAAATGAAATAAAGTTATGGTGTCGGGCTACTGAACAAAATGGAATTATGCTCGATAGCACTGCACAAATTATTTGTCATAGCACATCGTCAAAATCGTAATGATCCAATGATTATTACGTCATAGCACTTCATTATGTTAAATTGGTATGTAATTCAGAATACACAGTTAATTTCGACATAACATAGAATATAATATATCTAATATAATCATATCGCGTAATATTATGTTCATTATCATGCATACGAAACACATCTTTTTCTATTGTCCCTTCGAACAATTTTTTCAAACTATGCTTTTGTTGTATTTTTCTTGCTTAGACGAGTCGGCTATATACCCGATCAACATCCCAAGTAAGCAACACTTATCTTTGCCAAAAACCCACCACGTTATCTGCAGGTCTCTATCATTGTTTAACGGGCCTGGGAGATTTATTTTTCAACGCTTTTATAGTCGTCTCACTCGTAATTCACGGTCCATGGGGTACCATTGATAGCATTGTACGCATCTATCAAAGCCAGATTATTACCCAGGCATGTTGAAGTGCATGCATAAAATCTATACCTGGATGATCAACTTTAAGCCATCTAAAGAGAATGAAACCGAGATAAAACCATGTTGGTTGAGTGAGTGCAACAATCTTAAAAATAATAGGAACACATCTGTGAAGTTTCAGGAAAATCGGAGAGTTGGTTCAAAAAGTTGTCATTTCTGTTTGACGACTCTACAACATTTCGTGACGTCATTCATAGACACGATATATAAAGAAAATACAACATACTGAAAAAGTATGTGATTTTATTGCAGAAACTTATTGCCCTTGCAGAAAACTGGACATTATTGACATCAGTATCAAGAGAAAGAAATGTGTACTTTTGATCTTTTAAATGAAATTTTGTCGAATTCTATACAGTTGTAATTCTATTAATATACTATAATATTATTTTCATTATACGATTGTCCATGCAATACGGCAGCTTTGTTGTTGTTGTTGTTGTTGTTGTTGTTAATCTAAAGAAAGAAAGAAGAGAGAAAAAATGGGGCCCTATACAAATAATTTGCCAAAGACAGCACTTAACATAGAACAAACATTATAAATCTTAGAGAGATATAAACAAGAATATTAAATATACCAAGTCTCCACGAGCTTTGATAACTGCTGTACTTTTCAATCCAGCAATGGCGGCGCTGAATCTTTAAAAAAAATCTAACTTTTCAACTGATTGTCAGCTTTTTCTCAAATGCCACCACAGTTGTTTTTTTTTATTGCTAATATTGCCGCATTTACGCAATCCATACTGTATATATATATATATACGTATATATATATATATATATATATATATATATATATATAGATAATGTGGCATTATCCCCCTTTATGACAGTGTGGAAAAACAACGCAGTGTGGCAGCAGAAGAACTGAAGCCATAGTATACGCATTTCAGAGGAAATCTCCTTTTGAGTTACATGTACCTAAATAGCTCCCCATTCGCAACGTCAAATGTCATGTTACACGTATAGACAGGCCTGAAACATGGTGAAAGTAGAGTATTTTCACACACACACACACACGCACACACAAAACCAAGCTAACAAACCCTAGCCTATACAAAGAACATAGTGTATTATGTGCCATGACTCGGTATCTTCATGTGAACGCTGACTTAAGTGACAATGTTTTACTAACTCTTCATAGTTCACACCTCTATCTTACTAACCACACCCTACACCTGAACCCGCAGAGGTCGGTGATAACGTTGACTCCCTGTGGTCAGAAATACGTTAGATTTTTCTAAGTTAGTTTTGAAACCACACCGACCATTTATATCATTTAATAAATGACGTCAGAATGGATAGCTCTTGTCTTGATGGTATTGTTTTCATACAAAATATCAATCCATAGATAACTGCAAATCTTTCCTTGCTGTTGCCGTACCTTCCAGTGTGAAGGAATTTCTCTTGATAGTGTGCTCTTATCCGTGTTAAAAAACTGCATGTCTCGCAATACGCTGCAGTGCCGTCCTTCTTCTTTAAAGGGGATGGCTAGTAACTGATCAGTGGGAATCAGTGGGAATACAGGGGGATGATTGTTCCAATCCTTGTGGGATTCATTTAAGAGTACATTGTGTATCTATTGTTATGTGAAAATTATTTGCTTCAGAATGGTCTCATATTCAAGTAATGTGCTGTTTGACATTTCCAGGTTAGCATGCCTGTACAGTGACGGAGCATTAAACTGCACATTACTTGAATATGAGACCGTTCTGAAGCAAATAATTTTCACACAACAATAGATATATATAACTATGTACTCTTAAATGATATCCCACAAGGATTGGAACAATCATCCCCCAGCATTCACACTGATTCCCACTGATCAGTTACTAGCCATCCCCTTTAACGTGCTTGTTTTGTATCTAGGATCGCTCTCTTTGATGATGACGGCAAAACCGATATACCTTCCATACATACTACATACATACATACATACAATATCTTTGTGTGTCTACTCTAATAGTACCACTTACCACTACTGTCTTGATTATTTACTTAGTGCTGAATAAGCATCCTTCCTTCATCTAGCTATCACTATTGTAGCATTGTTTATACTTCTAAAAACTGTATACATGTTTCAGTTCCATTCTTGCTGCTCATCTTAATATTTGTTACAAAATTTTTCACTGTTGCAAAGCCACTCTGTAGTGTCCTGTGCTGAAAACGTTCTTACTGTATTGTTGTTCTGTCATGGATCTGTTATAGATTTTTGCTCGCCCTATAATAGAGAATTGCTGTTGCGTGTCATTGTTCGTTTGGTTTCCCTTTTTGTATAATAATGTGATCACCAGTCTTTGTCCACCGAAACAAACATGTGTTGCAATAAGCAAAGACATACAGTGTTAATTAGTTTTATCACGTGTTGAATTGCAGTATCAACGAGGAAGTAAAATCGGAAGATGCCATAGTTAAATGGATGACATAGTTTTGGTTGAGTTGGGGATTCAGTTGTTTGTTTGTTTTTTTGCAGTATATTTAGAGACCACTTAGATAAAATGTTAAAGAGCATACGATTTTTAGAGGAATTTAAAGCTTATTTGAATAAAATTGGTTTTAAAATGGCTGTGATATTCAGAAACAAAGACAGCCTAATAAACGGTTTGGATTCACCTTTTATTGGGACCACTCTGTTTTACTTTGCTTTTGGATATCTCACCCATTTCGAAACGAATTTTCATCAAATAAACTTCAAATTGTTCTTCTCATTTAATGCTCTCAAATATTTCATAAGTGGTTTTTAATCATCTCGTATAACAAGTCGAAACCTGAATCCCCATCTCAACCGAAACTATACCATCCTTTTAAAGGTACATTTGCACACATGATATCCGCGCTGATTTTAGTTTCTGTCACCTTACGAAATGAAGACATTTTGCCATCATATATCAACTATTGAAATACACGTTACATTGTTTATATGTTTTCTAGATGACGTCAGGGATCAGCAGTCAAGTTTTTCCATAGTAACAAAAACTCACACGCAATCTGATGCAAATCACTCTCATTTCTTAGAAAACAAATCAGCAAATATGAAAATATACGAGATACTGCCTAGTAAAATACAGTTGCGCTTATCAATACATTGCAGGGAATGGCTGGACGACCATAATCATTCTCGTTGTAAATCAGCCTGCCCTATCTTTTTTTACTGGTGGCATTGTCATGCTGGTGAAGACAAATAAGAGAAAAGAATAATTACAATTACATTTAATCATGTCCAACTGCATTCACCTGGCTTTCATAGATTAAATTTTAAAAAAAGAAAGAAAGTAGCATCAGTAGTATGATGTCGATGTTACCTGCTACATTATCCTGTCCAGTGTGTGTGTTAAAGAGGACATCCACCCCAAATAATTACACGTCAAATGAAAGAAGAAAATATTCCCTACAGAACGATACAAAAATGACAAAAATCGGATGAGAAAATAAGAAAGAAATGATATTTTAAAATTTCATTTTTTCGGAAAACATTTCTTGACCAATTCTTTTGAATATTCAAATCAGCAATATGACGATGTCATGTTCTCACAATTTTATATTTCATGTACATAAATTACAAAAATCTCATGTTTCAGCTGTATGAATATAAAACTTGTCTTAAAACCACCCGAAATAAAAAAAAAACCAAATGTTAACTCTGACATTATCTTGATATGGGAACATGCTTTTACTTGTACTAGCTACAAATAAAAATTATCCGAATTGTATTACATCGTATAATATACAATAAAAATTGTGAGGGTATGACATCATCAACTCGTTCATTTGAATATTCAAAAGGACTGGTCAAAAAATGTTTTCAAAAAAATATTGAAATTTCAAAATATCATATCTTCCTTAGTTATTGTTCGATTTTTGTCATTTTTGTACCATTCTAAGTAGGATAAGGAATATTTTTGCCTTTCTTTTGAAGTTTGTTCATTTTTGTGGTTGATTTCTTCCTTTTAATGGTGACCATATCATAATTGGTTGATGACATATCCAGACATCAGCGGTGTGTCATGATAACACTAGCAAAGCTGGCATGAGGTGAGAGTTTGTCTCCAATCAGTTCTTGTCATGTTCTTGTCAATATGTTTTAAAAAACTGCAAACTGCAGACATGGCATGTCCTTTAAACTTTGCGATATGACATGTTAACTACAGATCCCTGCATGTGCAACCCTTATTGTATGCTCATGGTCCAAACATGTACATCAATTTGCATTAATTGTACATATGGAATAATTCCCGTGTTTGTTGTCCCATTCCTTCTCAGTCCTTTTGAGTCACGACTTTGATGCTTGACCTAACCATCTCTTTTTATTTTTTTAAATAACTTGATAATTGTTTTGACAGTGACGGGACGCTGGTCGACGCCTACATCGCCAGTTACCGATCATGGGAGGACGACGTCAATCTCTGGTCCGACCCATACGACATCACTCACACGAGATGTGATCAGGACAAGGAACTCGATTCGCTCATCAGGAAGTGGCGGACTACGGCTTCACAGTCGGTACGGGCAACGCAGCAGCCACGTAGTCGTTCCTCAATAAATGTGATCCCACAAACAGCAGTCATCATTTGAGCAGCAAAAGGGCTTAGTTATTATAATGCTGCACATTGTCTACAGAGTTAAAAACCATCTGGCTCTTAAGTCACCATGTATTCTAATCATAGATTGATTTTTGGATAGGGCACTATTGACGATTATTGGTCCGAACCTTGAGGGAGCATACATTGTTGGGCCATATCGTCTGCGAATAAATGGTTGGCTGATACTGTTACAATGTTAATAATGGCGAAGTCCTCTGAGAGAACAGTGCATACACCGCAAAGACTGTCATTGTTCCTTTGTTATTATCATCGTTTATATGTACCAAAATATGGATCGAGAATAATGTTGGGAATCATTTTGTCCTTGTTTGTACGTCAAAATAATCATCATGGATATTTTCAAAGGTCAAGTATTCGAAATGTGCTGTCAGGAGGAAAGTTTTCACTCTCTTTTTGCGCGTTTGTACAGGCCATGTATCGTGTAACCTTTTATTATTTAAGTTTTCTGTACAATTTCCTCTCGACTTTTCTACTAAAAAGTCATGTCTGAAAGTTAACCAATACCGGCCTGACGTCATTACTTACTTTCTGTTAGAAAGCTTCATCATTCCAAATCTTTAAAATCTAATCAAGTGCAGTCATCTTAGTCATTCATTTCCGACATAGATCATTCCATACTTAATTCTTATCAGAGCCTATTTTCTTCATGTTTGTGTAAAGTTAACTTCTAGGTGCAAAGTGGTCTACTCAGATTCATGCTTGGGGGAGGCCAAATCAAATAAAGATAAGGACATGCCGAAGAGGAACCAAAGTCTGCCTTGCATGACCTTTTAACTTTCAAACAATCATCTCTAGAAGATATTTTGTTTGTTAACTGTTTGAAACTTTTAATCAGCAAGTTTGTGACGACAAACGTGACAAACTGCACGTATATTTGAATGAGCATGAATAGCTTGATATCAATATTCTTTTTCATATTTCCGCTATATTGCCATCGTTTCCCTTTGATTGTTTCTGCCTTTGGTCTTCATGTAAAAAGGTTGTAGGCATCAATGTTTAGGAGTTCTTTACATTACATTCCTCGTATTGATTTCGTTACTATTGTTGTTGGGATTTTCTTTCTATAAGACCTTGAAGATACCTTTACCCTTTTTTTCGACCTCATAGACAGATAAGTCGACGACGAACGTATTCCCAGAATATCTTTTGCGCGATATCGTGACCTTCAATTTCAGATCATGAATGATAAATAATTCTATGTCGAAATACCCCTACGTAATCAAGTGTGGTATAGATACACTGGAATAAAGTTAAACACTCATTTTAACCTATGTACTATCCTATACGGCGTCTCGCAACAAGACGAGACAATCACGACATTTACGAAAGCTCTGTTGTATAAATATTGACACGGTTAAAAATATTTGCCCAGAATTGATTTCTCAACAGTGCTATATAGATGCCCTGAGAAGAAGTCCGAGGGCATATAGCACTGCTGAAAAATCATCGAGGGCAAATAGTTTTAACCCTGACGAGAAAAAACGCCTAATTTTGTTTCATATTATACCTCGTCCCATTTAACTTTTCAGATATTCATGCAAAATGAAGGCAATGGATATGAAATTGTGGTGCTACCGGTCAGAAAATTAGGAAAAGTATCATTTGTTTTCACAATGCGAAAACATAGATACGCGCTCAAGATACCTTTGAGCAGCAATACGCAAATATCTATACGCGATGACTGCTAGATGGCTGCTGGGCAGTATATCGAAAATTATTGACTGCACCTCTGACCAATCAGAATCGAGGTTCATCTAATGAGGTATATAAAGAGAATATTACTTTCAGTTTCCTCTCTTTGTCAGTAAGAACGTATTGGACAGAGGACATATTTTTGATGAGTGCCCTATATAATTACAGCTGCTTTCTATTCTTTGACAATGATGTGTTTTGGTCCATTGTTGCTACATCTTTTTCTTTTTTTCGGTATCATTCTTTATTTCAATTCAGGTCATTTTCATTTCATGTAATGTCATTATTTTGTCACTTGTAGATACTTGTATAGTCAACCACTTAGTTCAACAAACATGTCCAAACATGTCATGCTCTGGGGAAAATCATGAATGTAAAAATGAAACAACATTTTTATTCCTTCCAGGAAAAGAAGACCATATATGAAAAGATCCAGGCCATCAGGCAGACAAGGAAACGAGTCCAAGAAAGATGGCTCAAAGTCCTCATAAAACTTGGTAAGTCTTCCTAGAAAAACGAATTGATATCTGTACATAGTGTAAGTCCACATCCGTTACCATGGTGAGGGATGCGAATAAACTCGTCTCTTTCTCTCCTCCCCGTCCTCTGACATCCTCCCCCATTCCGTTTGATGTATGTCTTTCTTATTTAACTTTCCTTCTTTTCAAAGTGGTGCTGCTGCTGGTAGTGGTGGGAGGGACTTGTAATGGTTTGTCATTTGTTTGTTTGTTTGTTTGTTTGTTTGCTTTTAAGACTCCCAATGACTAGAGGGATGGATATAGGACAATGTGTCTACATACTCAATCGATTTTTTAAAATTCTCTCTCGGTCATGTTATAGTTTTCGTACGATTGCGTTTCTTATCGTCTTTCTCATATATGGTTGTGTTAAAGTCAGTAGAGCACATTGGAGCCATTGTAGCAAAGAGTTGGGAGGTTGCAGTGTGTATCGCAGATTGTCTTACACACTACTAGAGTTGGCAAATTCTATCACAGAAAAGATATTTTTGTATGCCCTTGCTGCACATCAATAAATGATAGGGTTTTTTCTGCTCTTTATTTCCCCCGTCCATCTGTACCTACGTCCAGGTTTCGAAGCCGACGCTGGCCGGCTGGTGTCGATAAGCAGGGCCTCGGGCATGGCCGCTCCCGAGCCGCCGACTGAAAAGGCCACGGACTTCCATCACCTGCTCGTCTACCAGACCGAGATTTTCGGGGATGCGGAGGTGCAGGACAGACGGTACACCATCATCCTGGTGAGGCGCTAATTGTCGTAATTTTCCTAATTTCTCATTGACACAGTAGGCAGTAATACAAAAAGGTTACTTTTAGCAAGAGCTCTAGCATTTTTGTTTTTTCAAAGCCCACTCAGTTCTAATAAATCTAATGTAATAATCCTGATAACCACAACAGAATGAGAATTGGTGGTGGTGGTAATGATAATGAGCAGTGATGAGTGTAAATGATGTTAGCATTATGATAATGTCGTAAGATGGCAATATATAAATACCAGTGATGATAATCATAAGAATGGTAATTCAATATTATGATACATGTAGCAGTAATTTGTAACAGTTTTGAAAATATTAACAGTGCTTATGGCTGATTTGCTCTTTTTTTCTATCATTTTGATATGTTCAGGATCGGCTAATAGATCTGGACGTGGCTGATGACTTTATTCAACTCGCTAGACAAATGTATCCCAGGGAACCCGCAGGTCTGCAGCAGCAAATCTCTGTTTAATATGCATTTCTTTTTGCACCGAGAAAACCGAAGAGCGAGAAAACTGGAGAGTACGGAGGGTAAAAAGAGTGGTCGTGGACCACAACAATAAAACGTCTCGATCGCTCTATGTCGGTGAAGGCTATCCCTTCGAAATCTGGTGGGATTGGAAATGGACTAATGTAGACACGTGCCACCGCGGCAAGGAGAGGCTGGGATCACATGGCTGGAAGTGCATAGCTCTGGTACGTGGTCGCTGTGTCAAGCACTTGAACTAGAGCTGTAGGATTCGAATCGCACAAGAGGTTGACGCCCGAATGTGCTGGCGTGTGTGCTCTCATGCCGAGTTTAAACCTAATCAATGGGAGGCTACCAATGCGAAAATATGGACCTTTTTTATTTCTTTGTTGGCGTTTTCCATAATGCGGAACTAATGTATCATAATCAATGTCATTTGGAAGACACATGGAAACTCTGTTCAGATTTTCTCTGCCTCCAAGAGCTTAGGTTTGATACTTCCATGCACCAGGAGAGAGACATCCGGAAGGTAATAGCCCTTATGGCTCAGTGGACTAAGATCGCGGACTCTGGAGCACGAGGTCTCTGGTTCGAGTGTAATGGCAGCAGCGGTTTCGTCCTCAGCAAGGCACTTTAAATATCCTCATTGCCTAGTCCTTCCCAAGGACTATAGGCTGGTCGGTCACGTGGTAACTTGCTCATAAGTATTTAAGTACTTCCTCAGTGGCTAATTCAACGAAATCCAAGCACATGTACTGCTGTACACCTGCTGAAACGAAAGTCATTTCTGTCGTCTCTGAGGGCGCCCCTCCTTGAAAACCTGAAAAACACTTTACTCAACTTGCTTGTTTTCTCTCCCCCATATACTGTTGTTGTTCTCTTTAACGTGAATGTGATGTTCAGTGATAATTTCATTAACTTTTTTATAACCTTTTGAAGGAGATGGTATTCTATATTTTGTATTACTTTTAAGAATATTAAGACGCTTGTCATGACATAAGGATGTTGCAATATTCTTAGAGTGATAGTCGTATGAAATCGTAGAATTTATTTCGTTGAGAAAAAAATTACCAGTTAGCATCTCTTTGCCACCAAGGAGGGCTTTTAATTGAACACAGTTCAAGTATATAAAGCTCCATTCTTCCCTCAACTTAGCGCTTTTTTTGTGTGTATGGATAATAATTCACTGAAATTGTGTGCCTTATCAGACGCAAGGGTTAATCAAACTACATTCATAGGACAGACAAAAGATCGCACTTTGACTCACCTTTGCCCAGCGAATCAACCACAGGTTTATTGTTTGTCGATGCTATAAGCAATGATGTTTATAAGAGCCTCACCTTGACCCCCCCCCCCCCTTTCTTAACATGTGTTGTACTCGATGTTATTAAGTATTGCATACAGCTACGTATGATACCAATAGTAGAAGACAAAATGATGAAGATAGGCCTTTGTCATAATATGTCTGTAGATCTTTATGATCTCACCCAGTATAGTCCTACGTATCAAATACATCACATACATTTAACAGATGATGGCATTCATTATTATCTTTCATCTTGAGGACAGAAATTTTGTAGCATCATTTTGAGACGGAATGTTCCAGAGTATGTGCTTTCTCCATCTGTCTGTTTATTCATGCCGTAAATATATTATCATGTACTCGAATGATGACACGTTCACGCGATCACAATAAGCTCACGATATACTTGCGT
Organism: Diadema antillarum; assembly: GCF_040938485.1. Taxonomy (NCBI): domain Eukaryota; kingdom Metazoa; phylum Echinodermata; class Echinoidea; order Diadematoida; family Diadematidae; genus Diadema; species Diadema antillarum. Next base: position 301,047 of record NW_027272178.1, on the reverse strand, counting down.
ATCATAGTAAATGGTGCAAACTGACGCAAGTGTAAGAGTAAGATATCGTACAAACACAATATCTCGAGACAGTCCCTCCTCTTCTTGATGTTGTTTTAATTTGTTCAATTCATACCGTTCAAATGATAAGCGGCAATATCTTTGTATGTTCATGGAAACTAAAATGCAATGTAGATTGTAATTCAAGCATATTTATACAATGTTACGTCTAAAAGACAGAAAGTGATGCTGACACACAAAATTGCATTTTGTGTTTTCCTTTTAAATTGATGATGGTAGTGTATGCTCTGACACCTATTATTATTATGAATGAAGATTGAAATACAGAAGTGACCACTGACTGAGAAAAGCATGATTTGTCACTTTTTTGCCTTTTAATGTGCTCTCACTGCATGCTCATTGTAATGTTGTTGTTTTGAATAGAAAAAAGAAAAGAGAAGAAATGGGACCTACTGAAAAAAAAAATGTCCCAGACAATACTGGCATAAAATCAGACCACAATAAATCTTAGACAAATCAAACATTATTATTAGATATACAATACACGTATAATGTTCATTGTGGACACTTTATACTTTAGTATACTCAATACTGGATAACTGAAGGATATATTCGAAGCACGAAATCGTATAAACTCTACGAAAGTCACGCTGGCTCTGTGCGACTGTTTTTATCTTGAATCATTTCGTATTTAAATGAATCCCACCGCACAGACGTTCAAAACATTATAAGTTGAAGCTAAAACACACTTCTCAGAAGCGCTCAAAAAATTCGTCTTCCACCTTTTGGAATTTGCTTGCAACACATCAAAAGGGTCTACAAGAAACTTACCTTGCTGACGCAATTTGTCAGGATGATGAGTTATTTTGGAGCATTTTGAAAAGTGTAGAACAATTTTGATCGTAGTACACGACTGTTATTCCAGAATAGCCGTTCCCATTCAGCATTGTATGACTGTACAACATTACATGATGGTCGATTGTGCGCTTCCAATCGTATTTTCCAACAAGCTGCATGCGATTCATCCTAGCGCGGAATATCGCTCTGACCAGATTTGTCGATTATTGATTATCGATTATGGAAAAGTACGTAGCAACCACGATCGGCAAATTCTGATACAGATGGGCTTCCGGCGAAACTTTTCGTCTAATATTTCGCATTTTCGTCGTAACCCAACTAAAATAGTGCTAAAACAGCGTTATTCCGCGCATTTCTTATGCATGATTGTACATTTTGGAGCGAAAATCGACAGTCATGCAGACATACAAGAACTATTTGTTGGCTTTAAGAGTCACGTTACCGCTTACATCAAATCCCATGTCAATATGTCAAACATCAAACGTGATATTGTATTCACTTCAAAAGACATAAAAATAAAAGCATAAAATATCCATTAACAACTGTATTTTTCGAATTAAAATTCCTCCAGAAATTTCATAAAGCTCCAAGAATATGAATATCTGTCTTTGAAAATTTGTTGCTCTTCACTATTATTCGCGAATGAGTGTTCGTAGGCACTGGTCAGATCGCAGACATGAATTTACTATCGCTTTGTACGTTGTTTGGCATATTCCTCATCTAGGTACCACAACCCTTCTTGCTTGAATCGTTCAACCTTAAGATCGTGGCCGATTATCCAGTTGTTGTGTACCATCACAGTCTCAACTCCTGAGTTTGCCGCCCTCCACTTAGGATCGAAGAAGAGGTTTCCATTTGGAAAGAGTGTTGGGTCCATAACGGCGCGTTTAAGGCCTTGCTGGTAGCGATCCTTCTTCAGCAGGTTGTTGAGAACCCTCTGGTCTGGTAGCGTCGGGTGTCGCCCCAGCTCCTTGACCCACTCCTTCACCAGCTTTATGCCCCATGGAGTCGAGCGATAGAGAGTGAACCCAGCGCAGTACACCGGAGGGTCGTGTTGGTCCTCTTGCAGCCAGACGTCGTGTTTGTCATCGAAGTACGGGAGGGGATTCTTTAGCCAAACGATGTCAACATCCGAGAAGAGGACGTCATGGCCATTCTCGAGAAGACGGAGCACGTAGCTAGGTCGTTTGTTAACCAGTCGCTTGTATTCTGGCGAGTCGAAAAGCAACTTTTCACTTGGAGACTCCGCCTCGTCTGTGAGCAGGACATCGAGGTCGATGTCGGTGCGGTTGTTGAGGTAGTAATACGCGCTGTGATCCTCGGCTACTAGCGTGATTCCGCTGGAAATGCCGCATCGCTTGAGGCTCTCCAACCAGTTATCGGTAAAGTCTAGAAATGCCGAATTGGTCGAGGCCAAGATCACAGGGATAGATCGGTTCGTAGTTTTCCTTGGAAGGTCAACTCTAGAACGCTTTTTATGGCGGGATTTCCTGCCTCTGTCATTGCGATCTATAGTCATTTCTGCACTCTTCACTTTGAGGGGCAGTGGTGTAGCGTTTGGTCTATCTTTGGCTTGCGGTGTATCTGTTACAATCAGGTTTTTGATCTCCTTCTGTGGCAACAGATCGACTTCGTCAGATAGGGCATTTTTCTGAGCTAAGTCTTCTATCGATCCGGCATTCACCTGGTTGTCATCAAGATCAGAAATTGTTGTTGTGATTTGTGTGTTGACGGTCTTTCCTTTTGAGTTTGCTTCTTCAGCCGAAAGCTTCCCGGCATCCGACGGAGCGACAGCGGTTTTAGCTGTGGCCCTTGATTTATCGTCCTCACCCGATGACTGCTCAAACACGCTCTCCGAGACCGGCCCTTCAGTGATTTTTGGAATCGGTTTGAAGAGTTTCTGGAGCTCGTCTGGTCCTAAGTTTTGGTCCATTGATAACTGAATGAGCTGCTTCCATGCAGGATGGTAGGTGGCTTCAGAGTACAGCGATTTCGGCATTAGTCGTCTGCTGTCCAAAGAGGCCGTCAGCCTCTCATGTAAGACTCCTGCCAGAGTAGAATTCAACAGGAAATATAATTAAAAAGAAATGCAAGAACTGAAATATACACTACTAACTACCCCCCTAAAACACACACACACACACACACACACACACACACACACACAAAACGTATATGTTCTTATTGGCTTTGATGCATAATATCTGCAAGTAGTACGCCAGACGAAGAGAATGATAGAGGTTTCATCAAAATCTGACCTAAAACAGGGATTACAGTTCGTTATTTTGAAGGTTCGTTATTCCGAAAGTTCTTTAATCCTAAATTAAATTAATCGTTATTCCGAAGCTTAGTTAATCAGAAAACGAAATAAGGTATAAGTAATTACTAAAGTTCCGATTTGTACGCACCTTCTCTTCAATTTCAGATCATAACGAAGCTTATTTCATTATGTTTTGGATTAACGAAGCTTTTTACCAACAATGTCCTTAAACTATTGACTATTTTGACTGTACACAGATGTTTTGACAATGTTTATTATGACTTGCGTTATTGTTTGGTAGATCAAAATATCATTTCATTTCAGTCTATCCAAAATTTGGCAAAACTTTTATCATTCTGTTATATAGGCGTGCATCTAATTGCATTTTAACAACTCTAATAAGGACGAGACCTGTTCATTGATAAAGCAAATAAGCCAACAACTCTCAAACAACGATATAATAACAACGTCAAATATGTTATAAATATTCTACTAATTGGTCACTTTCATCACGACACTGCATCCCTGGTATTTCTTGGGATGAAAACTCATTCCTCAATAGTGATTTAGCGGGGAAAAATAAATTGAAAAACGTAAAGAGCCAGAAAGTAATTTAATCCACTCAAAATGTCTAAAAGAAGCACCCAGTCGTCAATGGTAGGACACACGCTATTATTGATTATCGGGATCATCAGTCCTTATGATGACGTTACAAACATGCTCCTATCCAGTATGATTCCATCATTTCACAAGATAGTAATTTCGAGACGTCATTTTCTCCTTACCCAGTGCCACAAAAATGAGATAACAAGTTCATACAGGTCGCTGCGCATGGCTTTTAAAGTTGAGTGCCAAAGCGACTTGCAAAATGTTATCTGAAAAAAGGTTTATTTAATGTTTAAAGGGGTGGTAAAGTATTGGTTGAGATGAGGATTCAGCTTTTTACATTGCGAGATACCTTGAAACCACTTTATGCCCTGATATAGAGCATACAATTCTAAGAGGAATTAAAAGTGTATATGATGAAAATTGGTTTTGAAATGGCTGAGATATCCAACAACAAAGTAAAATAAAGCGAAAGTAAAAAAAGATGAGTCCCACCATTTATTAGGATCGCTTTGTTTTGGATATCTCATCGATTTCAAAACTAATTTTTATCAAATAAACTTTGAATTCTTCTTAGAATCATAAGAATGTGCTTTTACATTTTTCATGAGGTTTCTCTTTATGTAAAAAGTCATGAAGAAACGTTGGAAACCTGATACCCCATCTCAGGCGAAACTACACTAACAGTGTTTAGTTTTTGGTCGAAAACTTTCAGTAAACTTTTTATGTTTACTTCATGGAGAACGTACGGCGCCCTATGTTATCTAAGCTGACATGGTTTACATTACCAACTCTAATGTATGATAATGATACCGGAGAGAGTAAAACTGACCGTGTTTTGTGTAAATGAAGGACATCATCACACAGGACACAAAAAGAAAGACGATGAAGGTCCATTTCGTTAGCAGTCGGCTCATGCTGCAGGGGAAAAGAAAACAGTGATGTAACGTCTTGTAGAATTTCTTCAATATGTCTACGTCCTAAAGCATCAAGTGGAGATGAATACATGGGGGTGTGGGCGAGACATCACGTCAACGTTTTTATAATTGATCTGGAGTAGTGTTAATGAGTTACAGGAAATCTTCTCTTTATCCACTCCCTGAATATTAAGAATTTGGTCGATCTATATAGCCACTCTGACCTCGATAGTAGAGAAGATATACAGTGTCACTTCCACTGAGAAATACATAAGTTCCTGAAGACTATTGTGATGGTCAACATATTTTATCCACGTACGACATTATGACTCTCCGAGTTACTCTTATAGAGTATTCTATTATGCTTTCCTCAAGCTTGACACTCACGTTAAAACAACAAATAAAGGAAAACAGGGTTCAAAAGTGATCTCAACATGATTATAGTCACATTCAAAAGTCGAACCTTTCATTGAAACAGGCTGTTGAGATACGGCAAATTCCAATGATGGAAACGTGAACATGGTTAAAGCTGTAAATATTTTTGGGAAAAAAATCCAAAGTGGAGAGCTAAGTTTAAACTTACATGCTGCCTGTGGACTGCGTTTCCCGAGCCATCGATCCTTATGCTTAGAATTCCTGTAGTCCAGAGTGGAAGACGTAGTCATGAATTCGACGGACAGGCTTGCTCCATGCTTACTTGATGACATCCACTCAGCCAACTACTTTACGTCCAGACAGACGGTTACTTTGGTCAAGCGAAAGATTCACCGCTTCTCTCGTGCGCATCAACAAGACGACAAAGCACTATGTCAACGCCCTCATGAATTATTCGTTGAGTGAATAGAATGTTTGTTGAGCCTTGCTCCTCCTTACCAGGGGGTGTTTCATCAACGTTTGTCGGCGCTGACAACTTGAATCACCATAGTAACAGTCAGTGACTAGAGCATCTCAGCCAATCAAAACCAAGGATTTTGCTAAAATTGGTCAGCGGCGACAGTTGTCGGCGCTGACAAGCGTTGATGAAACACCCCCCAGATATCGCGGCGGACAGAGCGAAAAATGAGAGTTGAAATAATCATCCATATCCACGCATAGAATATTTTCTCCTATGGCTATAGCAGACAAGATGAGAAGATTCTAGTAGAGCAGCTGTCATTTCTTTCCTGGATGTGTGATACATACATTCATACTATTATGATATGTATAATATGGTTTAAAATTCTCTTAATTGCACACATTTCTCTTTCTCTCTTTACGCACACACACACGCGAGCGGAAAAGCACACACACTCTACCCTCTCTCATTCTGTATCCCACTCCTGTCATCATTGGTCTCATTTGGGCTTTCTCCTTCGGTATGACGTAGTCGTGTAGAACACTCTTCATCTTGTTTGATTAAATCATTAGAGTGCAAAGGATTGTGATAATAATTGGCACCGCAGCCCCCTTTCGGTGAAGAGAGTGGGACAACATTGAGCAATTGTGCCTCCAAGGAACTCGTCTCTACAATGAAGATAGCTGTGGATCACTTTGGTTGTCCCACGTTTCAGATGTTAGTCCTCAGTAACCCCATCCCTCCCCTGCGTTCTACGTACGTGTCTCCCGCAGTATCCTTATGCAGGCGTACTGGAGTACATGTATGCTCGAGTAAACCTAATTTTCGCAGTGGCGGATCCAGAGGGGGCGCAACCGGCCCACGCCCCCTTTATTTTTCGTTAAAAACAAAAGAAATAAAAAGGGAAAAAAATGAAATGAAACCCGGAAGTGGCACCAGAAATATTAGTTATGCCCCCCTTACAGAATTTCTGGATCCGCTCCTGTCAGTGGCGTATCTAGGGGGGGGGGGGGGGGCAAGGGGGGCACGTGCCCCGGGCGCCGCTCCTTGGGGGCGCAAAAAAAAAAGGAAAAAAAAGAAAAAAGGAAGAAAAAAGGGGAAAAAAGAAAGAAGAAGAAGAAGAAGAAGAAGAAGAAACAACTCACCGGAAGGGGGGGGGAGGAAGAATGGTGGGGAGGGGGGGGCAGAAAACTAAACCAAAAAAAGATAAAAACAAAACATAATGATGACTCGGACAAAATGACAATGTTTATTGTGTTCACACAGGAATTCCATGTTATGTAAGCTGAAATACAACAATTTTCGGCTCGCTCGCTGCGCTCGCTCTCTAAATTTTACATAGCTAAGAAGAAGGTGAGAACAAAATGTGATGATGGCGCGGACAAAATGACAATGTCTATTGTGTTCACACATGTCATTTTATGTTTAGCAGGCAAAATGTTTCACGGAGCAGCGGCTGCAATTTCTTTCGTTCTGAAGCGATCGCCAATTGGATCAAAAGAAGGCGCCAAAGGTTTCGAAAATACGAAGGGGGCACCAAAAAAAATCAAACAAGATGAGAACAAAACGTAATGATGACGTGGAAATATACAAATTTCGGCTCAATCGCTCGTACTGATTTAGATTATTTCTTCAAGTCCTCAGTTTGTTGGTAAAAATCGTTATCTATAAGGCCGTCACTATATCTTGATTAGAATTGTAAGATTTGATAAGCAAAAAATGACAAGAGTTCCATGTTTTGTAAGCTGAAATACAAAAATTTTCGGCTCGCTCGCTGCGCTCGCTCGCCAAAATTTATCAAAACAACAAGGAGATAAGAACAAAACGTGATGATGACGCGGAAATATACAAATTTCGGCTCACTCGCTCGTACTAATTAAGAGTATTTTTTTCAAATCTTCAGTTTGTTGGTAAAAATCGTTATCTATAAGGCCGTCACTATATCTTGATTAGAATTGTAAGATTTGATAAGCAAAAAATCAAATGTTAAAAACAAATGTTTATTTCCTCTACAGTATAGATTAATCAAATACTGAAAATGACAAGAGTTCCATGTTTTGTAAGCTCAAATACAAAAATTTTCGGCTCGCTCGTTGCGCTCGCTCGCCAAAATTTATCAAAACAAAAAGGAGATATGAACAAAACGTGATGATGACGCGGAAATATACAAATTTCGGCTCGCTCGCGCGTACATGTTCATGGGGGCATTTCATGAAGCAATTTGTCAGATATCTCGTCTGACAAACTGTTAAAAGCTACTGAAATCCTTGCTTCTGATTGGCTGAGAGCAAATTTTGTCCGACAAGTTGTCGGACAAAATGCTTCATGAAATGCCCCCCCCCCCCCCGATTTTGAATATTTTTAAAGTACTCAGTTTCTTGGTATAGATAAATCGTTATATATAAGGCCGTCACTATCTTGATTAGAATAGTAAGATTTGATAAGCAAAAAATGACAAGAATTCCATGTTTTGTCAGCTGAAATACAAAAATTTTCGGCTCGCTCGCTGCGCTCGCTCGCCAAAATTTATCAAAATTCATTACATTTAAATCACCCTCAAAAAGACCCCTTTTAAGGGCTTGAAAAGCATATCATGTGGACTTTGCTTAAAGTCCCTACCGGGATCGGGTTGGGGTTGAACACTAGTCTTTTTCAGAAATTAGGGGCGCAATTTTCGCGCTTGCCCCGGGCGCCGTTTTCCCTAGATACGCCACTGCGTACGATATACTGTAAAGGCACGTGACTAGCAGGCGTGCACTCGTATCATGCTACAGCAGGATGGCTAAATGTGCCTATAATGGTATGCTCGTGGGTGTGATATCAAAGATACTGAATCTAATGGAAACTTAATGTGGAAAAAAATAGCTGTTGAAAAATGTTCATCCGATAAAAGTGAGCCGGTGGACTGGGTTATACAACTGAGTCTAAAAGGGTCTGATAATTCGATCCTACCAGAATCTTCGTCAGAGGAAAATGACAAACATAAAAAGTAAGCAGGCACTTACATGGACTCAAAACAACATAACATGTACTATCTGGGAGGGGATAGCCGAGACACAGAGCAATGAAAGCAAAAGGGGGTGGTGTGGGGACTTAACGGCAATGGAGTGAGCAAACACAACGGAAAGGTGATGTAGGGCCAAGCACAAATTAGTTGTTATACGGTATGAATTTACTACTTGAAAGTACAGTTAACAATATTGTTTACGAAGGTGCAAGTGGTCGGACAGGGTGGTGGGGATTGTTTAGAAAATGTATCATGCTGAAGCCATTTTTTCCCACACATCATGCAGGATTTGAAAACCCTAGATGCGTTCTTGAGATCAGTCTATCAAAAACGTATTAGGTGCTTGTGTCTTTTGCATGACTTTGATTGTGTATATGGTACGTGCCACTCCGCACTACGGTATTTTTGCATTACATTGAGTATCTTACGGTACATTTTCGTGAATTCTCTGCTGCATGGTTCATTACCAAATTAGCCAAATTACTGCTATATCCTCTGAAAAATAAGTAGGGACCCTAATTAATCCCTCCAAAAGCAAATTCCAGTATAAGAAACATACGACAGCAACAAACTTACAGGTTTATTTTAAAAAAAAATGCGTGATGGCACGGTCACGTGAATGCAAATGGAAAGATGATCGAGGCTTTCGAAAAAAAAAAGATAAAAGGATGGCTTTATTCTGCTTTTTATAGGACATTATCTCTTAGCAGCCATGCATTATTTTTGCTGAATATAAATGTCATAATACGTCATGATCAAAGCGGACATCAACAGTATATATACAGGGGAGAAGAGAGACCTCTTCTTATCTTACAGTTCTTACACACCAACTTATACTTCTTACTATCCACAATATCTGTATCCTAATATCCCTGTAACATAGCAAGCTAAGAAGTTTGAAAGATGAAAGGGGAAAATCCGTTTAGCTGCCCGATCCATCTAATCAATATTTCTTTGTAAAGGTCTTCCTTTGTTACAACTCGGCTGATGTGTCATACTAGCAAGTGCAGTCCTGGAACAATGAGTGTCATCTCTGTGTGTGTGTGTGTTCAAGACTTGGATTATCTTACACTATAATATAACACATCACCCAACGCAGCTGTTCTTGTATCATAGCATGTCTATGTCTTTCAATAGCTTGGAAAAGTGTAACTTTTCAGACAACTTTTCGACTGAAGATTTCCTATAATCGCAGCGGATTGCCAGAAACTACGGAGTTTGTTTTCGAGTAGAGGAGACGTTGCTTGTAATGGTGTGCACGCGATGCCACAAGCGACAACACAGCAGCATTGCAGAATGACATTGTGTCAAAGAGCAATGTCGAAATAGTGCCCACGTATGTCACGTAAGTTTTTCAATCCCTAGATTATCTCGGAGACTATTTCCTGTAGTTTATGTCATCATCTCATGCACCTATAACAAGGAGTCATCATGGCTCAAAATGTAGGCCTATAAGACTATGGATTATCTTTCATGTGGCTGAAGGCAGTGACGGTGCCTATATGATAGTCCTCACTGCCTTTTAGTCTCTCGTAGGGAACATACAACCGTCCATCTCATGTTTTCTTGTTTGTACGCATGAATGGCATACTTATTGCTCACATAATAATACGTTAATCATGAACATCGACAAAAAGAGAAACATCCCCGTATACCATTTCATATGTTTATCTTCCTAACTGCGTTTTGCTTCTTTTTTTTTTTGCCTGTCTGTTTGTGTGTTTGTTTTTGTGTGTTTGTTTGTTTCTTTGATTGATTTTATTCGCGTACATTTCAGGTTATGTTTGGAATACATGATGCATGTTCGGATCGTAAACTGCACCATGGTCTATAGGCATACTGTAAATTTTGCAAATTAAAGGTATAGGCTGAGTTTATGATCTGATATTAGAGAGAAATGTAATCGAGAATAGATCCCTCGTGTATTACTTGTAAAATTCAAAACGAACTATGTATGTACATAGACCGTCTAATGCCTCTCCTTTTTTTGGGGGGGGGGGCATGGCGTACTGACGAAATATCTTGAAGCAACGTCACGATGGTTGGGAACCTGTTGCATTGGAAAAATCAAGACGATGCATGTAACTAGTTAAATTCACTGTCAGTTCACTAACAATCGAAACGCCTTACCATGAGAAATGTACAGCATTTTTTTCTGAGAGATTCTGAACTCTCCATAGACAATTTATGCTCAATAAGATATAAAATTACCACCGTGTACAAAGCAGTGTCGTGTAGTTGTCCATGGTGGCGCCCTTGTAATTCTAATGCAAGAGATTGCTGAAGTAAAGTAAGTCAATGTACAGCTGCAACTAATGTATTGTCCCTCTTGTCTGCTTGTCATCTTCAGAGGTATTACCATCATGAAAAAGAAGTCGATAACTGCATTATTTTAACTGAAATCAGTGAACTAAAAACCACGATTCATGAAAGACAGTTGTCCTCTCCCCACCCCCACCCCAATTTAACTTAACAAATGAACAGTTAAGTAAACGAGCGCACAACAAAAAACGAGGATTAAATTCCAATGAAAAAAAACCAGTATCAATTATAACAATCGTGGTTTATTCTTATGTATAGGAGAAAAGGCCCGCTGCAGCTGTCATTTTCGCATGCATATATGTTTATCATAGGCCCTATATTGATTAATTTGTTTGTATGTAGTATCCACAGAGCTTGTACTTCACGTTGCCTCTCCCTATACAAACCCTTCATGGCCGGCATGCTGTCGTACTGGTAAGTTATTCATTGCTTCTAACCGTGGAAAAATTGAATTCATACATGTCTACAGGTGGTCCATTACAGATTGTACTGTCAGTAATAATAGCCGGTCATCCGTTTTGTGACCAGCTGGTGATGGTGGAGAACGTTTATTAATTTCCCATTCTCCTGAATACCTCATCCTGCAAGGATCAAAATAAACATCATTTTCACTGTTTAACACTTTCATTCTGAAGAAAAAAAGAGCAACAAAAATGATAAATGAAAAACAAATGGAACGACAAATAAGCTTTTGTTTGTTTGTTTTTGGCTAGTATTCCGTACAGCCTTGGGATGAAATACTAAAGTTTATGCCGTCCTCTCTATGTCCTGTTATGCTGTCTTGCAAAGTCTTCAAGGTGTGATTTTATGTGACATACTGGCAATCCTAAATGCTACAAGCATCATAATCATCACACTGCTTTGGTCAAGTAGAAGTATCGCAACGTGGTGGTGCAAAGAAGGCTACATTGTTATGTTTTTGTTTGGTCTTTTTTAAACAAAATGACTGCATATTGATATAGAAGACTAATGGTGACTGTGCTCGCTCCCTGCATCCAATGCCTGTACGCAAGGAAGATTACAGCTTTCTTAGAATCTGGTCAATCCTTTAAAAATGTTTTAAGCGTAACACTTTACGAGAATAAAAAATGATAATAATAATAATGTAACACATGTTATCACCTCCAACCACAAGCTGTCGCTGTACCAGATATCGAAGGCGTCTGGCTGCGTCTGCTATCGTTATCTCAACGCTGATGGCAGTAGTCCATACTCTGCTCCGAGTAACAAGTGAGTCGAGTAAATTTTAGCCAACAGGCGGTTTACACAATACATAGGAATACATAAGGTGTAACCACTTTGACCCCCTCCCTTTTTTTTTTTTTTACCCCGGAAGTGGCACCCAAAAAAAAAATACATATATATATAATTCTTTTGCTTGTTATAGCTGATAAACCCCGGAAGTGGCACCAGAAATATAAACTGCCCTCACCCCCCCCCCCTTTTTTTTTTGATAACGTGGCCGTGTGATTCCCTGAAACTTTAAACAACTTGGGTATCACACTTAGTGGCAAGTGTCAACAGACAATACTTCATGATTTATCGTCACTTGCTAAGGGAGACACGACATTTGCTGCTGCGACAGTTGCTTCGGTCTTATTTACCCCACGGACTTAGGGTTAGGGTTTAGGGTTAGGGTTAGGGTTGCGATAGGGTTTTCCATAGGTTCAGTTTGATGTGAGGATTAGGATTAGGGATAAGATTATGTTTATGCATGGGTGTAATGTTTGGCTTAGGGTGCAAATATTTCATAGAAGCAATTGCCGCAGGAACAAATGTCATGGAACCCTTGGTAAGACAGTTCCCAGCTGTTTCTTCGTCCTCTTTTGATTCGTGTCGTCTTTATGGCAGAACAAAAGATCTTGTTAAGACAAATTGAATTCTGTTTGACATCATTTTCGAAACAGTAGGCTGGCACGATATCTAGTCAATGACAGCATTAAAACGCAATAATGGTTCTCCCTCTTTACACACTCTGTTTACAGCTTCACATCAAGGAACAAACGTTGGACTTGGGGGAAGAATGTTAATCGAAAGGGAAACTATTCGGACGTCCCCTGAGCTCATCACTCCTGTCGCATTCGATCTCAAATACCAGCTTCCTCTTACGCATGCCGGTGATCCCATCGTCTTGATTACATGTAACCGGGCGTTCCTCGACTTCGCCCAGAACTGGATCGAGAGCGTACGGCGGCTCGGCACGCGCCCAAACGTTCTGGCAATAGCAGAGGACATCGAGGCGTACAGGACCTTGAGGAAACATCCGAGGGAGGTTGCGGCAGTCATGACGCCCCGGGCCGCATCGCCTCAAGCGGCGCTCAAGTACTTATCTCGCGAGTACAATCTGCTAATAAACAGGCGACCTGCGTATATCTACAGGCTCCTGCAGAAAGGGAAGGACGTCCTCTTCTGCGACGTCGATATGGTGTGGCTGCGAGATCCCCTACCGTACCTCGTAGGGGACTACGACGTCGTGCTGCAGGAAGACTTACACGACCCAAAGGTTGTCTACTGCGCGGGCTTTGTCTTCTTTCGCGCCACCAACGCCACGCGTTCGCTGGTCTGGGAGTGGATGGATAGAATCCACAAGGCGCGAAATCGACTTCCGGACCAGAAGATTTTGAACGACCTCCTCGACGAGAAATTTGACCCTAATCTTAGAATGAAGGTGCTCGACTCAGACTTGTTCCCAAATGGTAAACTATACTTCGATGTAAGGTGGCGAGAACAACGGAGGATACCACCAGTGATCGTGCACAATAATTGGATTGAAGGGCACGAGCTCAAAGTGGAAAGATTTAAAGAACATGGATTCTGGTATATTTAACAAGCGCATCATTTTCTTTTTTCTTGCTATTCACACAGTCGGTTGCCGTAAATTAAATAGCAGTACACCAGTCTTTGGAGTCAAAAGTTGTCATAACCCGTGCAGCGAGGCCGAAAGGAATTATATACCCTTATGCTGAACAACACGGGTGGTATTCGTTATTCCGAAAATGAAATATGATTTGCTATATGCCAAAGGTTCGTTATTTCGGAAACGAAATAAGGTTCGTTAGTGCGAAAATGTAAAGAAGGTGCGTGTACTAATAAACCATCGGAGCTGCGAACTTTATTTTGTCATCGGATCAACGACTCTTCGGAGTAAGAAAACTTATTTCATTTTCGGAATTAGTTGGACTGGGAATCCTACAGCTACAGTGTTATGTAACTTCGATTTGAATCTATTCAGACGATCGAACAAGAACAGACTTCATAAAAGAGCTTATACACCTGATAACACCGTGTCGAGTAATAAAGATACACATGATAAAAAGTTACACAAGCTGCACGCAAATATATATATTTTTTCTGATCTACATACAGCCTCACTGGTTATTTCCAAGTTAGTTTAGAAGACACGGAAAAGTTCCCGATGGTGAAGAGGGAAAATGATAGTCATATTTGAGTATCAGCTTCGTAAATTGTGAAAACCACAAACATATTATATGTATATTGTATTTACACACATACACTTTGCAAAAAAAGAAAGTAAACACTTTTTTGAAGTCATATTTTTCATAGAAAATGTTTATGAAAATCAATGTAATATATACCATGTTAAAGGTAATTTAATTGGATATTAAGCTATTAGGTTGATTAAAAAGAAAACTTTAAGCATGAGTGAGCACATTCGCTTTTGTACTCCAAGGCACAAAATAAAAAATTGCAAAAATTGACATGTTCTCTTTCATTTGCAAATGCCCTTCACGATAACATTGAGAAGAAAAGACCATTTTAACACAAGGAGAGACATGAACGAACAGAAAAAATAAGTTTTTGTTCTCTTTATCTCTTTATAACCTCTAAGAAAAGCAAAGTGGGAAACTAAAGGGGAAAAATAAGAATTTTCTGTCAAGTCAAACTTCAAATGACATAGGGAATAATAAGCATAACGATGATTAAATGAGCAGAATTTCTTTATTTCCTTTAATCTAGTGATTTAAGAGTCCATGTGACCATTTCAAGAACCAAGCATTATTTACAATTTCTTATTTTGAAAAAAAAAAATTCAAATTTCTACCATTTTGTTAATTTTTACTCCTTCTCTTACTTATTTCATTTGAATTTAGATTTGACATAAGATGCTTTATTTTCCTCCATTTCTTTTAGCCTTCATTGATCTTTTGGGCTTTAAAGATATCATAGAGATCAAAGGTTTATTTTTACAAGTAATTAATGTTTCTTTTGGGGTGAAATTCGCTGTTTGTTCTTATTGTTCCATGGAAGAGCACATACGCATGAATGACAACTTGTTCAGTTTTGCAATTTTTGCTTTTGTGCCTTGGAAGAGAAAAACAATGGTGTTCACTCATGCGTTAAGTTTCCCTTTTTGTTGACCTACCAGGTTGATAGCCAATTAAATTACCTTCAATATGATATATAATACATTAGCTTTCAGCCAAATATTCTATGAAAAATCTAAACTTGAAAAAGCGTTTACTTGCTTTTTTTGCTGAGTGTAGACGCACATACAAGATGCACCCCGTCTAATTAAAAAAAAAAAAAAAAAATCCAAACATACACAAAACACGTCACAATCACAAGACAGGTACATGTACTAGAAGTCAGTGGTCCATATTTAAATAATACACAAGGGAAACTGAGAAGCATGCACTTTCTGATTATTTTTGCATTTAATTTGTCAACTGATGGCAAACCATTGCAATCGTACCCCCTAATATACCAAAATGGAACTGCTCCTTCAGCATCACTTGTCGACAAGCAAGCACTGGCAAGATAACATACCCGGAAGAGTCCATTCACTGTAGGGGTATGTCATAAGTGCTAACATACTAGCTACACAGCTTTGCCATGAATTGGACACAATTAATGAGGAATGTATCATTCAAACAAAGTAATGACCTAAGCACACGCCCTCTGTAGACCAGACTTGGCATACATTTATCATGAAAACACACAGTTACAAACAGACCGAGTCCTTCTCAATTAACTAACTTCTATTCATTAAAAGCATTGACGATATCCTTAAACAGCCACAATCCCCTACGAATATCTTACTACCTGAAAGATGACGAAAAATCTTTAAAAATTATTCTCTCCTTGTGTGATCTCATCCACTAACAATCCTTCAATACACCATATCAATCATCAAAGCATATCCTCAGGCCAG
Organism: Diadema antillarum; assembly: GCF_040938485.1. Lineage (NCBI taxonomy): Eukaryota > Metazoa > Echinodermata > Echinoidea > Diadematoida > Diadematidae > Diadema > Diadema antillarum. The sequence goes on along the minus strand of NW_027272178.1, from coordinate 285,069 downwards.
GAATAAACATTGTTACATAAAGGTAACCCACTTTCTAATTGGTAGAACAACGAAATTGTACACCAAGTTTAAGAACAAGACTGAATGAAATAACAATGGAGCAAGACATATCTCAGGATGTCAAAATTAAGTCGAATCAGAATTGATCAGTGCTTCATAGATTATTCTGAGAATCAGCACCACATGACAGGAAACAAAAAAAAAAGTTGCTGTTAACAATATTATCTTCCTCTGCATCTTGGAATTGATCATGTCAGTTATTTTCCACACACAAACACACACAATGTAACTGCATATAATACTCTAGGTCCAGTGGCTAATGGTTTCCCTATGGTTGTCTAGTTAAGTATCGGTAAACATTGACTCTCATCACAAAGGTTTGTACAACTGTAATCAATATGGAAGAGTGACATCAATCATAAAGTAACAGACATCTACACGATTCAACAAACTGATCAACAGCATACATTGAGACATAGGGCCCTGTTAGAAAAAGAAAGAATGCGCATCTTACAAAATGCCTCCTTCCAAGCTGAAGGCAAATCTATTCCCCCACCCCCACATCGCCCTTTATCGTAATTTCCTATGGAGTCATGCATGCTACACCCTATTCTAGGATCCTCGGGTTGTCTAACTCTTTTCTACTTGCTGTGCTACAAACTCGTGAATCTTGGGGTGATTGATCACTGCTACATTGTATAACATACTGGACCATTCATATGTCAAAAACTCCCACAAGGTACTACATGTATATTCACAATCTGTCCTCTCTTAACTTTAAGATTTCTTCAAAACATGGTTATTCATGTAGACTTCGATTTTTGTATATGTTTCCTTCATTCCTTATCTGAAATCTCATCTCTCTTCATATTTTCTATCGATCTACCTTTTTCTGTGCCATGAGCATTTGTTCACGATGGAGACGAGCTTATTACAAGTGTTCATATTACTATTATTATTATCATGAATAAACGCAAACAAAGGGAAGCTGACCAGAAATGAATATATTTTTTTCACTAACCATTAGTATTGATATTTATTGTAAGAAATGGGTTAAAAAATGAGTAATTAGCACACTATACTGTTCCAGCAGTGCTGGTGGGCAAAGTGGGTAATCTCAGATGGTAAAGCGTTTCATTCTATTTAGTTTAATTTTTGCCAGCAGCCATTTTGGAAGTTTCCAGAGAGCCCTAGCGACCAAAATTCTCCACAAATCTCAGCCTATGCAACAAACTGCCCTTTATTAGCACAGTGGGTTTCTAACCATCAAGCATGATAATCAGTCATGATGCAGAACACACATCATCCAAAATAAGTCACAATTAAGATAGTTCAAATAGTTGTCATAAAACAGTGGGCAGGAACAAATATTCACATAGCATATATTCAGGAACTAAGCATACTATAATATCTGATTATGTACAGGTACCCCTCACTAATAAATTACTCTCCTTAACGGAAATGCAGATTTACACATCGCACAATATTATCTAACATGTACAAATCCCACAATTCACATACTGTCTAAACATAAAAGTTTGAAGTATGGTAATGCTATGTGGAAAAGAACAAATGCATTTCAGAGTCCTGACGGGTACTGCCTATTAGTACAGATTATACCTAAATTTTTTTTAAAAAAAGGTAAAAATGAATAACTCACCAAATTAATACAAAACTGCCAAGTCTGTGTAGCTTTGAATGATTACAAGAATGCTCTGGCTATGTACGCTTTAATATTTGCAGCTTTATAAGACATGAATTCCAGCTATGCAGATGTAAAGTTAAAAACAAGATGGGATCCAGATACACAATTATGTGGTAGCCTTCTACACACTGTTTCTATTCAAATCACATATGATTTGCACAGGAGTCTGCACATTTCAGGACAAAGTTACTGGACTCGTATACTACTACTTTCACCAAAAAAAAAAAAAAAAAACTTTCAAAAAAAAATACACCATTGCTCTGGTTTACTAGCAGCAATGCTTTTTTACAGATTAGCAGGAAGATAACTTTAAAAGAATGACATGTTTCATATTCAAGATAGAAGAATAAATATCATCAATACACAAAAGATAAAGACAGATTTGAAACTCAATTATTTACATTTCCTGCACATCTGCTACATCACTATACATTTTCATTTCTCACTGGGATAATATTGCCACTTTGACATGAATTATTTTAGAATACTGGTACACCCAAATATAAGCATCAAACCTAGATCACACCATTGAGCATATAAAGCAGTCTTGTAGATTTTCAACGTAATTTTTACATATGCGCATGTAATACAGTAATACATGCGTATCGAAACCTTTTGCAAGTCAACCTACCAAAGGTCGAAATGAAACAAAATGAGGGAGCAATCTGTATGAATCATATATCTTAACAAAAATATTCACCTGCATTTTATGTCCAAATTATGACATGACTTTTACTCCTTTGTTAACACAGATAATGAATGTGTGTTCCCTCAACAAAATGTAAACATGAAACAACTTGCAACTTCTCCAGCCATTTACTGAAAATTTGAACTGAAGGCCTACTTTTTCCAGCAACTAGCTCTGTGAGTAATGTGTGACATAGTGTGGGTGTTCCATGCCTTTGAATTTTTCTACAGATAAATGGTGCTATATAAATGCTGTTACATCATCATTATTACAAAATCACTCTTTATCTTAACTGATGTCACGCTCGACTATCTACAGTGGTCAGAATCCAAGATGTAAACACCATAACAAAACAACATTGCAAGTAAGAAAGACTACTGTCATTTCATCTACCGTAACTTAAATTGGGCTTGAATGAATGCTCTGGGTTTAATCATCATTTAGAGTTACTGGGGGTATACCGAATATTTGATTCATAAACAGTTTGATTTTTTTTTTTTTTTTTTTTTTTGGGGGGGGGATGGAATTGAAAGGATAAAGATCTTCAAGTTTAGTGCACATTCAAATGCTATTAGATAGTGTAAAACTGACAAATACTTCATAAAAACCATAGCATATCCAATAAACTGTTTTGTTATTAACCTTCTAATGCCTAAGAGTGGAACCATGTGCTCTTGATATTTACTTTAAGGGTGCATTTATCAACTCACTTCTGACATACAATTATGGTATTCCAACAACATTCAGAGAAATTTGCGCAGATGATAAACGCAAAGCTGTCTTGACTACGGGAAACGCCATAGGCCATTTAAAAAAATGCATCACCAAATGCTCCCCAGGTCTATAAACTGCGAAATGGAGCTGCCTTCCTCTTGACTCGCAATGGATATGATAAACATAACAACTTGGTTGTTTTGATAGTGGGTACTCAAATGTGTTTCAAACATTGGACAGATGATGAACACAGCCCAAATGAAATGAAAAACATAAATGGAATAAAAAAAAAATAGAGACGGCAAAAGGGAAAAACATGACACCTCATACCCAAATACCTCTTCAATTGTCAACATTCACAGCTGTAGCCAGATTGTTATGGAGCCCCTTTCAGCATGGGTACTATCTTGCAGACAAGGATGTGTAATATATGTAACATATCATATGGGTGACATATGTTATATGTGATACAAATTCAGACCTCCCAACCTTTCTAACTGAAAAATAGGGATGATTTGGCTCAAAAGTAGGAAAGAAAGAGCAGTTCCCATAGGAGTGTGTAGTAAAATTATTTAAAAAAATAGGAAACTCCTATTGAAACAAGAGTTGGAAATAGTCAAAATTCAGATTTCTTTTCTCCAAATTCTGAATGTTTGGGAGGTCTGCACATTACTATGTTTGGAATTTCACAAACTTTGGCTGCAAGGACTGCTATGTCCTGGTGCATGATATTGCCTACAGAGGGATGGGCAGTAAAGTGTCCTTAGTGATTATCACAGCACACAGCTATGGCCTCATTCACTGAATTCTGAACTTTGAACTCTAACCTTTGACATTTGATAATTCTCTACACACACACACACACACACCATTTTGTACACTACAGAAAGTAGATTTCATAGAACTACAAAATACATTCAGACACTCCTGTTCTTATCCCCCTCAATTTATAAGCATGCTTTGATTTGGCTGTTTGTGCGTTTCTACTGTTTGGGTTTTTTCTACAATGCATTCCTGCTGTAACACTACTATTCTTTCTTTGTTTTCTTCCCAATCACAAAGCTAACTGAAGAAACACACAATACTGTAAGATGTAATTACTTTAAGTACTATTTGTTAAAAATGGTAGTGTTATAATTACCACCAAAATCCAATACCAAAGTGTAAAAAGTGACATTTGAGGCATTTGATGTAGCACTGTAAATTTACGAAGTAGCACTTCTTAACTGCTGAGAAAAAACATGCTATGTTTTGTTTTGTTTTGTCTTTTTTTCATTTTGCCCATCACCAAAACAAAACATCAAATAGACCACAAAAGTAGGAGTAGTGAACACAGGCAAGAAATGTTGTACAGTATACTAGAGAATTTCTTTTAAAAAATTAATGTGATACCCAGATGTAAGTTGCTATGTAATATCAATATGACCTGCTAGATAAGTTACTAGAATTTGTACAAAATTCACGTCTAGACTACAAATGTATTTGAGAAAACTAAAAGCATATAAGGAAGGGGAAAGAACACCATTTTCCAAAGCCTCCTGTAACCTCTGACATGAAGGCATAAAAAATTTCATTTGCATGAAGTTGCAACTTTGCAATTATTGAATGTAATCACAGTAACTATTTAACATAAACCTACCAGCACATACCCTATTGACACACTGAGGCAACAAAAATATATCTTCAAAGGATAAAAAACTGCATCACTTCACTACCAGACATCTAAGACAACATACTTTTTCCTCATTTCCATTTCCTCTGTCCAACCACCTTTGATCCACTCAATTTATTATCTTTTACAAATCTTTACCAATGCAATGATTATTTTCTTTGAAACTGTTACATCTTGCTATCTTTAATGCTGGCACAAGGTTGCTAATTGAGTTGCAGATCTGGTCTCAGAGAAAGGCGTTGGGATTGGCTCTAGGATCCTTCTGGTTGCGGAACCGGTATGTGACTAGGACTCCTACAAACTGTAAGGGAGAGAGGAATGCAAAAGAAGGAAAGAAAATGAATGAAAAAATGGCATGTACAGATTGTCACTTTCATGGTATTGATCACATTTGGAAGTTAAAGAGAGAGAGAGAGAGCTACTCAGCACTGACAGTGACTTATCCTAATTTTTCTAAAATATTTGGGCACAGACAAAACTTTAATCTGATGAGGACATGGAAAAAACATTCTTCTCTAATTATACACTAGGAACATGTCTGCAGAAAATATCTTCCTCAGGAGGAAAATGAAAATTGGTGATTTTTGTGTGTGTGTGTGTGTGTGCAAAACCAAACTGAGAGCTGCTAAACATATACAATTTGTAGATTGCACAGAGTTGCCGATCTGCCTTACTCTCTAAACATTTAGAAAACAAAACTTTGTGTGTTTCAGATATTTCTCCAAATTTTCACTGATCCACTTCTCTGATTTGTTGTTTTCGTACAAAGCAACAGGATATCAAGATGGATTTTCCCTTTAATTGTTCTGTGCATTTGATATTCACTTCCCTGATATGAGTCAGCCAGAGCGCAAAGTGGACTTTGCCTTGGTGTTTCCTATGATGCTATGATGTAGAAGAGAAGATACATTTTCTGATATAACTTAACAATGTGTGGTGCCGCTTTCGAAAGTTTGAAGAGAAAGGAAAGACATGAGTTCAGATTAGATCTGTTGCAAATTGAAAGAGAGAGAGAAGAACATCCAATATAAATTGTATAACAGCCAAAACAAACAGGAACTATGACATGACACTTCCGCAGAAATGCAACATTCAAAATTAGTCACCATTAATGTGCGATCAGATGGAGATGCATCATTACTTTGTCAGTAATCCTTATCTTTTAAGGACAGTCATAATAAAGCATATAGAATACATATTTAAGACTAGTTCCAAGTAAACTCGGGTACATGTAGGTATCTATGGGAAGCGCGTGTTGTCGCAAAATCAGTCTGTCCTCTACGGGTTAATAAAATATATGGCAAACATGATGGTACAATTTCAAATTATATCTGAGAAAGCCAACACTTTGTCAGATAGAAAGTGTATGATTTCAAAGGGAATATAATATGACATCATAAGCATTTTATAAGGAATGCAGTGATTAGTACATATTATAAAATGGGTTCAAGAATGTAGCCAATAGGAAGCGCTGAAATGAGTCACATGTGCTTTGGTTACTCAGTCCCATTGCACTGCATGTTAAATCCTATTGCCGATCGTCTGTGCGCGCGGCGGCTCCTTTGAATTGCATGCATACGCGCTGTCAATACTGTAAACAACTTCTAGTTCGGGCTGCCGGCCGCCGGCCTTTCTTCCCTTGTGCATAACATGTGTGGCGTACGTATACTCTTATACGTACAGTACAGTAGACCAAGCGTTGTGGGTCCGGACGCGTACATGGAGTCACTTTGAAGGGCAAATCCAACGATTTAGCAGGTTAATTCTCACGCCGTTTTCAGAGTATGTTGTCTAGTAGGCCTATATGAGGAGTCTATCCAAGTCTTTAAGGTAAAGGGTGCATATTCTATGTAAAATAAGTAAGTTTTCATGCGGGAACTTAAGTGTCCGGAAACCCAACTCCCCATCATACTTATATGTGCGGGATTTCCGAGTGCGACGTGCGTAAATGTTTGGGACGAACATCTTTGGACGTCTTGACCCACAAAGGTACGTGAAAAACGCTGAAAAATGCTGTTAGTTTTCGAATTTTCGACCCATTTTATAAAACAAATGATGCACAGGATTATTTCGTGGCGTTAGTGGAGGCGTATAGCTCACTCTCGGGTATTTACAATGTAAACCCCGAGTGCACTATACGCCTTCACTAACGCACTCTATCCTGTGCATCATTTGTATACAATTGTACATGTACATGCAAATGTTGTTTAATTCTACTATTAAGGTCAAAGATCAGGTTGAAATAAAATTGCATGAAGGCAAATTATCGAGGGTACGTATATTATCACAATCGGTCCTGAATGCCACATGGCAGAAAATGCAGCATTACGTGCAAAATACAAATTATGTAAATGAAGTACACTGCATATTGATAAACACTGCTTGTCACTGTGTGTATATTGCTTCAATCACTATACAGACAATAATCAATGCAACCAATCAACAATCAATGTATAAATCCACTATCACATACTTTGTAAAAGACACTACAAAATGTACTCGTACTCACAGGTACATATCATGCCTCACAAACATGTACTTGTTATCAGCACTTGTGACTTATGTATAACATTATTTCAATGTCCAATGTTTAATCTAATTTACCTACCAAAACTAGAATAACAAAATCAAGCAAAGGAAGTGGACATGGGAAACAGTTATAATATTTCCTATAAAATCGCTTGGATGGACAAGTTAAAGTTCATTGCACTCACACATCTGTAACATATCCCCCCCCCCCATGTGGTATCAAATTGCAAGGGAAACAATGAAGAAGAAAAAAAGTAGTGAAACATGGAATGACAAAGTCTGCTTGAGCATAGAAGAAATTTGAGAAAAACAAAACCAACAAAAAGTCGCTCACCCCGATCTTATGTTAGGATTCAAAATAGGAGAAATGGGTCTACCATGTCAATTCTATATTTTCCGAAAGAGCAATAATTCTTCTACCAGAGCTACCAAGTCTCACGCATTCTGCGTAAGACTCATGGCATTTAGGATCTGTCTCACGATCTCACACATGGCACCCATTTTTCTCACGCATTTGGGCGAAGTCTGCAACTTGAGCCTATAATATGGAGCATAGCTTAAAAGATTAAAGTGATAGTTGCAATTGAAGGTATATTTCCCTTACGTCTTTCAAAATAAGTAAAAATTGATCACTTAAGTATGCACCTGATCGCACCATTAAGGGCTAAAAATTGAAAAAGCTCCCCACCATGGGAGGCCAAAGAGGGAAAAACCCCTCCTGCACCCTCACTTGCACGCACATTAGCGCGCTTAGATGCCGAGCGATGCAGAGTCATGAAAATCTCACTCATAAAAATTTTTTGAACTTGGCATCCCTGTTCTACACTATTCCTAAGTTTGGGGTCATGTGAAGAATGGAAAATTGTGGTTTTTGCAGCTGTAGTACATTGTACAACAACACTTTTTTTCCTTTTTTTTTTTAGAATAGCGTGATTAGGTTTGTCCTACAGGCCTCTCTTCATTCCTTAAAAACCCTGTGCTTACTCTTCACTTTGAACTCTAATAATTTTTGAAAGGATTGTGCTGCTGCTTTCAAATTTGGTACCAGTCATTATTAGAATGTGCTAATAGAGTACGAACACTTCCAGTTTAATCTGATAATCCCTTCATTGTGGTTGCCTTGGAGTTCTACAACCTGTTTTTTGTTCCATTCATTGCGTAGTGCACAGCTTGGTGAGATTAAACACTTGAATAGACCCTAAACTCCAAAGCCTCTTTTCTCAGTTTAGACTTTTCCAGAGTGTGTACTTTTTTTCCATTATCTAGATGGGTTAAGAAAGTCCATTTGTATTGAGTTATACACCATTTTAAAGCTTAGAGTCTGTTCTTTTAGAATCTGCCCTTTACTAAAAATCCAGGTCTGGCAACTTTGTTGGTTTTGTGATGCAGGGTCACATTTAGGGTTTAAGTTATCAAGAATCACTTCCAACATTCTAAAGCACCTCTACATTTGTGATAGCTTTAAATCCTTTATGTACCCAACCACTTGGCCATAACTTGCCATGCATTTTTAATAACATTTGGTAAATCCCCTAAACTGGACCTTCTTGTAATTCAATAATAGACATTCAATATTAACAAAACAGGGATTAAAGGACAAGTTCACCTTCATAGACATGTGGGTTGAGTGAATGCAGCAATATTAGTAGAACACATCAGTGAGAGTTTGAACAAAATCGGACAATCCGTTCAAAAGTTATGAATTTTTGAAGTTTCTGCTCAGTCACGGCTGAATGAAAAGACTACTATAGCTTGTGATGTCACACGAGTACAACGATATAAAGAAAGAATAAAGAAAATGTAACATATTTCCATTTTTCTCCAATAACAAAAGAACACTCAACTTCTCTCTTTCAGAAGGCAGGGGGAATAATATTACCCTTAACATACGTCAGTAGCAAGTCGAAGAACTGTGCACTTTATTCAAAAAGTAAAGTTTTGTGAAATTCTCTTTTTATTTTCCTTATATAGTTGTACGCATGTGACATCATACACTGTAATAGTCTTCTCTTCCAGCAGTGACTGCGCAGATACTTAAAATATTCCTAACTTTTGAACGGATTGTCCAATTTTCCTCAAACTTTCACTGATGTGTTCTACTAATATTGCTGCATTCTCTCAATCCTTATGTATATAAAGGTGGACTTGTCCTTTAAGGGGTAAGTAATGTCTATTCACTGACTGTACAGCATTTCAATAAATGTGCCACCTGGGCCCTGTTGCATAAAACCTTTACCGCTGGACTTACCGCTCCTTTCTAGCGGTAAGTCTTCAAATTAGCGGTAAATTTTATAATCCTTGATGCTGATTGGCTGTGACGCCTAATTTTGATGGTAGTTACCATTGAAATTCAACGGTAAGTTTTATGCAACGGGCCCCTGGCATAGAAGCACTCCATTGTATGTACTGCATCACCCTGCAAATGAAGTGTTGTATTCAATGTTTTAAAGTCTACAGAGGTTTGACCTTCTTGACCTCAGACATGATACTGTGAGGAGATAGTGAGGAATATTTCCAAAAAAAGGCTTGTTACCTTTCAGCATGCCAAGAATTTTTTCCCTTTTTTTTCATGCAATGTCACAACAGGATAAGATCTGTAGGATATTGGAAAGGTTTAACTAGCGGGGGCTCTACCTTTACACATAAATGTCAGGCAGTTTAATAACTATGTTCAAATTTAAGAATGTTTTCCATTGCAGACCTCTAGTAGAGAAATCTCCCAACTCACCAAATGGGTAACAAACTTATTAAATACATGATAAATTCAATACCTACAAACTAGTTTGCAATTGTTACTACAGGAGGCAAATCTGTCTGGTTGGAGTGTTCCAGCATGCAGGAACATCCTTCATCATAATGACATGTGTAAACTTTCAAAATGGAGTCAAAAGGGGCCTGAGCTTTCGATCCTAGCAGAAAACTTTTAAAAAGGTCTGAAGAGGAGCCCATTAAAAGCATCCTAGTGGTGCAAGCAAAAATAGAAACAACAAGTACAAAAACAACTCCTGCACGAGCAGCCCCTATCACAACCTAACATTACTTCCGACCAAAAAGTCGAGTCGCATCTGGCATACTCATTGACGTCCCTCCCCTCCTTGCCTGCAGGACCTAATGCCTTCTGGTGTGATGAAATTGATGAGGCCATTAGAATGTGCTACAGTGGTTACTATGGACACCATTAAACATTCATGGAGGAGGGGAGCAAAGGAAATGATACTTTGATATGTATGTCAGTTTGTTTCTCATATTATTTGAAATGGGAGATTGGGAGGGGGGGGGGGTATATCCTCTTTCCTTCTTACTTCCTCTTGTAGGAATGGGATTGCATACCCCAGGCTAACATTTATTCGCTGCTCCTGTCCATACATGATTCATAAAAGCACCTTGCAAAACTGGGCCTCTCAAATTACGAGGAGTGAATGTCTCAAAAGGGATTTCCTACTACAGCTAGAGAATATCAATCATGCACACTGCACACAAGCTCAAGGCAAACAATATACAGTTTGTTTGTTTCTTTGTTCGTTTTTTCAAGTTTTGAGTTTGACTACATGATGCAATATAGATTAGTCTATCAAATACTGGTACATATACATTCCGTTCATGTTAATGCAGGCCTTTGATATACGTTTACCCGTCAAGCAACAATTAGCACACAAAAGCTGGATTCCAAGTACAGAAATGTACCTAATGAGTTTAAACACATCAGTACACTGGCTTATATGCATCTTGTAGGAATTATGAATGTATGCATGCGTGTACAATGTATCTCTGTCATTTTGTTTGATACCCACTCAGAATTTAAACATATAATTTGCACTTTCTTCCACTAGCTTATAGAGACTTCTTTTTAAATATGACATGTGTATTCTACACTGAAAAAAAAAAAAAACTTTATTTTTGTCATATTCAACTGTCATTCTTACTCAAGTTCCCATGTCAATGCTGTATTACAATTCAAAACTCCCTGAAAAAGTTGAATTTGTAATTCACAGAAATCCTTCTTCAATTTTATTTTACCAGTTAGCTGCTGACCTTTAAGAGCCTCCAGTATGATGAAAATATCAAAATAAGGATTTTCTGAAAAAGTAAAACTACTTAGTACTACTCATATAGTCAGAGGGGAAAGAGTACTGTTAATGATTTTTGCAAGATGTTACTGAACAAAATGCAAAAAAAAAAAAACCAACCCCCCCCCCCCCCCAAGTATATCTGATAATTTCACCTTCATTGCACTGTTTTAATAAAAGAACTTGTATCAAAAAAGGCATGTTGCGAAAAAAAAAAAAGGGGGAAGAAGCTTTTACCATCTTATCATATTCAATAGTAGAAATGACATGCACATTAACTCCCCATCTAAAACAAGTATACCTAATTGAGATGTGCAAATTTCACTTGTTGAAAGTAGCAGCAAACTGGCATATCTCGGTGCAGTCACAGAGTAATACTACAATCAACTTGGTATTCTTTAGGAGCCTATCATGTTTTATAAGCAGTTCAAATTTGTACTTACAAAACATAGAATTTTATAGACTTTACACCTTGTAGTTTGTGCATGGAATGTATGCATTTGTCATTACTATTATTGTTGTTTTTTAATGAATTGAGTAAACCTTAAGTTTTTCTAGAGGTCTTTCTTTAGTCTGCTTCCAGAACATCAGTAATCAATTGTAGGTCACACATGTAGAGTATATGCACTCTTAAAAGCTTTCACAGCATTACAATGCACTTTGTTTATGTTTTTAACAGGGTGGTACATAGTGAGGGCTTCAAACAAGAAAAAAAAAAAAAGAAGCTCATCGGTGAATTACCAATGATTACTACAGCTCAGCTCCCAAAAGGTTAACAACCAGTATGCACTGTACATGGCTGCGTCCTCTTTCATCTTCCCCCAATATCTCAGGGCTCATAATTAGCATGCAGCTGAGGCTAGCACCAGGCCTTCTGTACAAGCTGCCTGCTGCCTGTCTTTGGCCGCTTGCTCGGCCTCAGACAATAAGCGGGGAATCACACCTCTCCAAAGTTTGGGTGGGTGAGGAGGGTGGCAAAATCTAATCAGAGAGCTGGGCTTATCAAATTAGAATGACATTCGCATACTGGTTAAGGGGGGAAAATGTGGATGAAACTTGGTCTGCAAACATTGTGCATAGACTAAGGGGTTTCTAGTCTAAACAGAGATGTGATACTCCGACAAGAAGTCAAAATGGGTCAAATAAAGTCAGTTCAGTTGAATCGGAGGAGGACAGCAAGCGCATTTTCCTATTTCTACACTGATGTTAGTACAAACTCATGGAAAAGCCAGACAATACAAAAATGGCAGCGGCACACATGCACATTGGTCACAGATTTCTGAAAGTTAGCTGTAAATATGTATGTACTAGAGCACAAACTCGCTTATGCCGTTCTGCAGCTGAGAGGCTTCAAAGCTCAGTGATTGTCATGTAAACTGTATTTGCCGCAGTACATGTGTCAGGAGCATACTAAAGTCAGGACTGTGTTGCGATACCATTGACTTTCAGTATTGTCATCCTCATCTACCTATGCAATTGTTGCTTCTCTCCCCCCCCCCCCCCCCCCCACCCCCAACCCCCCACCCCCTCCAACCTCCCAACCCCTTAAGAGGCACAACTCCAGGCTGGCTTGTAATGGCTATCTGATGTACAGTATGTACATGTATAAATTATGCTCAGCATAATACACATGCCCCATTGCAAATGTGTTATTTGCATGTTATCACCTACGCAAAGTGTGGCATTCACAAACCTCCCCCGTAAATGCTGCAAACTGCCCTCCTATTTCTGAGAAGACACCATGAAAGACATGTGCAAAGGACAGGTTTTTGAACACCAACAAGTTGTTAAATGAAATACAATCTGCTGCCAGTGTGAAATAAACATAACTTCACATGTAAAAAACATAGATGAAATAACAGAGTAATTGTCATATATGTGACACAAAAAGAAAAGTTGCATGACACAATTTTACACGAGGACTCAAATTAGATGGAATGGGTCAATCTTAATGGTCAATTTTTATCATTTTATAATTTCTCAAAGAGCAATTCTTTGTCTTTATGATTCTAAATGTTAAGGTAACAAAAAGAATGGGAAATCGTCTTTTTGCTGTTTTTCTAGAACACTTTTTTTTTTTCCAGTCGATGTCATTAGGTACATTGTACATCTCACAGATATTTTCCCTTTTCATTTCATAAAAACCCTTCACACATTTTCACTTTCAACTTTAATAACTTTCGAAAGAACGACACTGCTTAATATCAGTCATGAATAGAATATAGGTAACGACAGGCCTCGAATTACCCGGGAGGCAAAAGGCAATTGGCCGCAATGCCCTATCTACTTGCCGCAATGCCTCTCTCAAAATTACCATGCTTACTGCAACTTTTCCTTGCTGCCCTTAAAAAATTTTGAGAGAGAGTGCCCCTAAAACCAAAAATTGCCTGTCCCTAAAACTTGCGAAATTCGAGGCCTGTAACGAGTGTGCACAATCTCCACTTAATCTGATAAAGTTACGAAATGTTAGCCTCAAATGTTTCTAAAAATCAGTGGTGTTGGGACAGACCTCATCAGTGTTATGCAAATTAGATGTGGTGGCGACACCATAACCTCTTGAGTCTTCCATTGGCATACACAAAAGTCTTCCCTATTTTTTTTTTTATTTTTTTTTTAATCAAATATTATACAAATGAAAATAAGATATTTGTTCTGTTGCCATGGTCTACTACTGTAAAACGAGGAATGTTTGCGTGCATTTTAATTTTGGAAATTTCGCGCGAGCCAAAATTCATGAAATTAGAATGCACGCGAAAGTTCTTGTCTGCACTGCATGTTTTACATCATGTTTTACAGTACCAGTTTTTATGATATCAACCAAAAACATTGATTATTGCGACATATTTGTGTACAAGCCACATGAAAACGTTGTGAGTTGCTGTCATCATCCCCTCACCTAAATTTGCATTCGAGATGAATTTGTACGAGAGAAAACAACAGGAATAAGTAGTCATAGCAGTGCTCTTTTGATTGTAAGCATGAAGTTGGAAAAAACTATAAATGGAACATATATCCCACTCTACAAAAATGAGCGTTACTGTATGTGTTAGATATTACAAAACAAATGAGTGTTGGATGAAGTTAAATGATCATGAGATGTTAACAAAAATGTATTTGTGCAACCAAAGATTTTCATGCTGTTTACAAAGAAAAGAATTATCACTACTTTTTGGAGTAATATCTTCTGGCAGTGACAGTATTAGAGTTGTATAAAATGGCACTACTTGTGTTAGCATCCAAAAGCACTGTAATCTAAAAACATAATTGGTAAACAAATCCCTGCATATATGCTGCTCAGGGATCAAAGAGTGACATAACTGTACGAAACGAATTATCACAAACTCATGATACACCAAACAACTTTTTGGTTAAAGATAAAACTGATCTACAGATACCCAGTATATCTTTTCTTCATACTTGTGAAGTTTTGCGAAGCGAATGCAGATTGGTAGGTTTGGGTGACGGGTGGGGCCACTGCTACAGGAAGGCGCTGGGGTTGGCCCGGGGGTCCTTCTGATTCCGGAACCTAATAGCTAACCACACCCCTATCAGCTACAGGATTCGTACACACAAAAATAAAACAAACCGAAAATAGGGGGTGGGAGAAGAAAATACATTGGGGGGGGGGGGGGGGGGGGAGGAGGAGACACATGTAGATAACCATTTTGAGGGGAAAGGGGGTAAGGAACATATTGATTTTGGTTTGGTTTGATTTCCAATAGATTAACATGCCATTTGGAGGCAAGGAAAAAGTATTTTTATCCCTCAGGCAAACCCAATTTAACATGGCATATGCCAAGAAGAGAAAAAATGAATTTGTGACAATATGAATAATTCATCATCATCATCAGATGTTATGAAGTAGGAAAATGAGTTCAAAGAACATGGAATATTATTTACCCATACCAAGAAAGATATCATTGCATTATAGAACAACATTGCAATAGTTGATCAAAGTGTGCAGATATTGCAAAGGTTGAATATCAATTTGTTTGTTTGTTGTTGATTTTTTTTTAACGAATATGCATACAATATTATTTGAAAGGGTGAAAATTGCACAAAAGTGAACCATGAATATTATGGATAAGGGAAAACAGAGCAGTGCAGGAATGTGGCCAGAGAGTTGTTTAAGGAAAAATTTCACAAGGGGGTGTGGTCAAGAGACAAGAGATGACGAGCATACAGATACAAACCGAGTAGCGAAGGGTCAAGAAAGGGACAGACAGAATGGAGAACACGGAAAGAGGACAAGGAAAGGGAGCAAGAACAGAGAAGAAACAAATTAATTTCCAAATGAAATGAAACCATAATGATGCAGGATGGAAATATAGACAAAGCGTGTAGTCCACACAATCAGATTACCTTTCAACCTTTTAGCATGTACACAACATATCTCACACATTGCTTTGCTTCAGTATTGAACTTTGCTCCTCATCGACCGTGGAGGTGTTTACATTGTGCAGCACAAGTTAGAATGACAGAGAAAGCCCTACACCATACTAAAGGACAGAGGATATCTTTATGTGTGTGAGTGTGTGTGTGTGTGTGTGTGTGTGTGTGTGTGTGTACATATGTATGTGTCTGTGGGTTCCCTCTCCAATATTAATGTAGTGTTAAGACATTAATATTAATGTACTGAAAAGCATTGCTGGGTATACAACTGTAAATGTAATGACGACTACGTCTACTGTCGACAACTGCATGTACAGCATTGTACAACATTTCTAAATCAACTAAATGTTCCAGTTTCCTTTTGATTTCCCCTATCCTGTAATAATATGTCTAATACACTTATGGAATTGTATCAACTGACAACAGCAAGAGAGTGAGGAGTTACAGAAATCTCCTGACAACTTCCTCAACGTCTGAGTGCAGATATAATCCCAGTGGGATCAAATTTCTTGATTATGTGACCCCGTTTCGCGAGTCAAGTCCAAGCGCAGATTCAGCGAGCTAATCTCTCTTAAAATTACTCTGGAAATCACAAAAATACTCATTTGCATCAGCATACAGCATAGATTCTGCCCGACAATCACAACAACTGCATGAAAAGTGTGCGACATCATGCTTGTTTTATGCGGCGAATTTTGTCAGCAACATTTCCACATGCAATGCAAATGACATTTTGATTTGGTGATTGAAGTATTAACCCGTTGAGTACGAGTCCCTGGTATATTCCGACAAGTGTCTGTGGGAAATGCGTGTTGCAGAAAAATCAGCCCATCTGCAACGGGTTAAGAGGATCAACAGATGTACCTTGTTATCATTGTAATCACATTCACATTCTGAACATAAGTTGATCTAATTTCTTGTCAGTGCTTGTGAAAACAACCATTACTGGCACACGGCAGTGACAGAGTTTACATAAAACCTCTGTTACAGACAGACAAAGTGATGGTTTTGCATGATAATGTCAAAAAGGAAACATATCTTCAGTCTTGGGGGAATGTGTCCTTGCTCAATCCCAACTGGGGAATCACTGAATATTGTTACTCTTGTCATAATGTGATTAATGATATTTCAAACAATAAACGTAGACAAATCGCGTAAGCATAGGTTTGTGTCATGTTTTATTGAGTCCATTTAGGTATGGGTATGTCAGGGATCTTTTTCTCCACAACTACAATGTATTTCTCTGAACAGTACCCTCCCCTCCCCTCCCCCAGCCCTCGCCCTCGCTCCTTTTGCAAGTAAGATTACTCAAACAAAGAGCAAACAGTGTAATGCATAAACCTCGCTTGTCACGACTGAATTTCAGAATGGCAGGGTTGGGTGAATTTTCCTTCACTTTCCCTGCATCTCTTGACCTGAATGAAACTTGATATAATGCACAGTCACCCAGTGAACACCTACATGTCGTGTAATACTATATGAAAGCATAGAAAGAAAGAGGATCTCCGTGTGCATGTGGTTGCCCATATGTAAAGTTCTAAGCAAAGTTTAAACACCAGCAGCTGTGCGTATGCGTCCCGTGACATACATGTATAATCCACTGTGTGCTCAATATGATTGGGTCCCGTGCAAACTGCACAAAGATATCAATTAGTCATGCAATAAACGGCACACAACTTGGAGCAGTTTCTGTACCACTAACACTGGGAAGGATAAGAGCTTAATCTCCCTCTTTTATTCCCTCGCTCTCTCTCTGTAAGCTAATACTGTGCATGAAATATTTTTAGCAAAGTGTTGTGCACATAGAGATTATAATACACCACACTGTAGGTTAGAAAATTATCAGTATAGTGCAAAGAATGAGCAACCGCACACACACTGCATACATCATGTACTACATAGGAAGAGGTGCCTAAACTCATATGAAGACAATTTAAACAATAAAAGATGCAATGTGTGGAAGAGTAAAGAAAAAAAAAATCCCTGAACACACACAGTGGTTCTCTATGTGGTTTGAATAAAGGCTATGACTTAATGTTCAATTGCATGTGATACATTCCTGACATGAAGATGAAGGATAGAAGTGAATAATAAACTGTAAACTATCATTGAGGCCTATATGACAATACATTTTGTACAGTTGAAGTGTTGCCCATCTGGAGGTAAAATAAAATGTCTGGTACAATATTACCTGCACGGTAACCCTTATCGATACTTTTAATAGGTGAGTGACAGTAACAGATACAACACATTCCTTTGACTGACATCTGGTACATCATTATGTATAAATACAAACTATCAGAGTGTAAATTCCAATATGTAGCCTTCCTGTTTCGTATAGACAATTGGAAGATGAGTCATAAAACAGAAGTGGACACAGTGCATTATCTTAGACAACTCATTGCTTTTAGTTTAAAGCCATTGTTGGTGCACATGTGACATTTAGTACACTGTAGCCAAAACAGTCAGTTGTCCAAATGTTACCAGAAAAAATAAACATTACAAGTACATGTATGATGTTCAAATAGGATGAGTTTTGCACATGTTTTTAACATGTTTTATTACATTCTACACATGTCACTGATTCTTGAGGATGCTGCATTGCATGTTGCTGGCTTTTGAGCATGTTGCACAAGAAATTGAGCATGTCGCACAGGAATTTGATCATGTTGCAGTAACATCACTCTGTCTGTGGATCACTCTGTTTACCTTGTCTTGTTTGAAAAATGTGGTTGCAGCAACAATGTAATATTACAATTTTGTAAAAACATCTTAAATTTCAAACATTTCATGGCTTTCTTTCTCATAACCCAATTTCAATGAACGCTTTAATGATCTGTTTGTTTGGCTTTGATTTTTTATATCGAAGTCACCTATACTCATATAAAAGTTTCATTTTAAATAGTATGTTAGATGTATGTTGAGCAGTAGTTTGTGGCAAGCTTTTATAATAGTCAAAGCTTTCGTGCAACACAGTCCACTTGAATACGGGTTGAATTGTATTTACATGATATATAGTGGCAAATAACTTTACATACATATCCTATGAATTGGCTAATTTTAGTGGGGACGTTTGTGCTTGCAAAAAGGCTCTCAGCCTCTTTGAATCACTTACTTTAAGGCTTGATACCATCAGTGTAATTCCAGTATAAAATCTATTGTGCTTCAATGGCACTACAATCAACAACATGACCGCATCACACAAAGTGAATGCACAAACTGAAGTACAACCTCCCTACATAACTGACACCCAACAGTATCATATCTAATTATCATAATGTCCATGATGTGGATGGCATATGTTTAAACTTCACACACAGTCTTATGTATTGCATACAAAAGAGCCAAAAAGGGGGGCGGGGGGGCACAGAAAGCCATCCTTCACGGCTTCAGCAAATAACCAAAGAGCAAACACAGGCTCTGGTATTTGCTGTTCATATTAATATCAAAAGCTACACAACAAATTCTTCACAAAGTGTCATCAAGTTCCCAGTGAAATTGCAAGCTTGGCAGAAACTGATGCACACCGGTATTCTCGTTCCTCCTCAAAGGTGGTTTGCCCGGATATATTGACCACACAGCATACAGTGAGATAAAACACAGAACCTGCTGACATGGCTTTGGACAGGTAATACATACAATTTTGTACTTCTCACCTTAAATCAAAGATGAGAAGCACCTGACACCTACAATGTTCATAGAAATTTAACATGTAGTCAAAGGGGCCCCTCCATATTCTTATCACAGCTTTGCTCTTCTCCATCTGGCCAAAGAGCTGTAACCATGACAACCAACAAAGAGGGAGACAGGTATAATAACTATTTGAATGGGTTAAAAAAAGCCCCTTCTCATGTCAATACTAGCAGAACTGATATTGCAAAATTTCATAGGCCCACGCACAGAAAAAAAGGAAGGAAATTGTGAAAGAAAGAGGAAACCGTACTCACCTCTGTTAAACTGAAAAAGAGCCCCACTGCTCCAGATATTTTTAATCCTTGTGCGTATCCTGCGTCCATTTTACCTTGACACGTAATATCTGCACATTTCTACAAAGGCAAGCACAGGGAGTATGAAGGTGAAGAAATCTTGGATTCCTATTAAAGCCAATATAGCTTCAAAACATTGCTAGTACAATAGAAATTGAATTTAAATAAATCTTGGCAATGCAAAGTACCAGAGGGAAACAACAGAAATTGATAAAATCTTTATGGTATATTTATCCCATTCAGAGCAATAATACACATTATCCCCCCTTAAATAAAAAAGAAAAAAATACACACACACACACAAAACAAATAAGGAAAAAAGTCTTCAAAAGCATTGCAAAATCTACTTGGAATCAGCTGTTGAATGATCTTGCTTTTTTCAAAGGTAATGTAGTGTAGCAGGTGATCATTATATTGCTCCACACAAAATATACCTGCTCACATTCTGGCTGATCATATTTTCATGAAATACATTTATCTCTGAGTATGAGACAAAACCTGTAGAGATGATGGTACCATTATGACTGACATCAGGATAGGGTTTCCTCACCTGTCCGTCTTTATTTGTATTTGTTGGACACGGCGGATGGCTGGTGTCATTAGCGTCGAAGCCACAGCAGCAGAAGTTGTTTTGGATGTCTGTCTTTGTGCTGTTGCTGGAACGCTCCCACGACATCTTGACGAGCTGCGACCGTTGGTCTTCCCCGCAGGCCAGGGCGGCAATGGACACCGAGAATTGGATTAGGAAGACTAGGAACAGGATCAGCATGTACTGGGGTGTAGAGATTTCGATGAGCACAAGGATAAGATGGGGTCAAGGATGAAACGCTGCAATAGAAAGAGTCGGATTGATGACAAAATAAAGTTATCCCTCTATCTAATCCCCAATGTCTCTGTGAAGATGATGATTTTGATGTTGCTGAACTTCACACTGAGCAGTTGATATGTTTGATTGTGAACGGCACAACCTATAGGCCTATCAAGCCCATGTAAAAATATAAAAACACTTCTACTCCAACTCTGTATTACCTTGTATATGGATTAGCAAAAAACAATTCCAGGGATTGGATAAAACGATCATGTAATAGTGGGTTATATGCTTTGTTCTCCCATAGGAAAACTCTTTGGTGTAGAAAAAGGAAATGTTATAACACCCGGGCCCCGTTTTATCAAAAGATAAAATGGATTGTAAATTCCCTTTACCATACAGGCTGCCATAGACTTATGATAGAAAAATAAATCAATATAACTCTTCATAAAACAGGGCCCAGAATTTATATTTTGGCACTATCAGTATTCTATACCTGATCAGAAACTGAGGGATTGATTATTTGTAATATATTAAAAAGTTGACTTTGAAAAAACTAATAAATTTGGATTTGTAAATTTAGATATGTACTGCACAGCTGGCAAAAGCTAAACTGTGCACAGACACTGTACTCTTGATGGATACAGCTGTACTGTGCATTCATAGTACTCACTCAGTGTGCAAGAGAATTGTTGTCATCGCATAAATGTAAAAACTCCAATGGTGGTGGTGCTGTTTAATTTCAATAACGCATTGACAACGCCGCGTTGGTGCACAGTGCAAGCTCAATTTGGTCGTACACAAAAAGCATCAAGCAATATTTCTATCTGCAAAATACCATAACTTTCTAGATTTTCTCAGTACAATTGTAATTGTTACTTGTAGGTGTTGGGGGGAAACAAGATATCAACTGCAAGCTCTGAAACGTATTTCCGTTGTGGCATGACAATATTATTCTGAAGGAAATAAAGTTGATCAATATTATTCTGGTCACAACAAAAGAGGAAAATAAGGTGTGATTACTGCATCTGTATGCTCTACTCGTGCTTGTTGCATGGTAACTACACATTACCAGAATTGCACAAGTAAATACCGGTACTGAAAATGTGGCCCCGCTTGACATCCGCATGCTGCGTGTAGGTGTGTATAAAGATCAACTCGTTCACTTGCACATACATGTACACTAGCACACTGGCAGCATATGGACCGGACCGCTAGTGATGAGATATCTACTATGCAAGTGACAGGAAGAATTCTTGAAAAGGATACGAAGAAGAGACAGACTTGGTGATGCTTGATGGCACCCACAAGTCCCACCATAGCCACCAGGAGGAGAAAGATGCCGCAGGCGATGATCCCGCCGATGATGTACAGACTGGATACATACGATGCCGACTTCGCTAGGGATGGGACGATGATGAGAATAAGGGCAACAAGCTGGAGGGGAGGTAGAGAAAACCACACATGAAGTTCCTCACAACAAATATCAATTAACTTAACTGGCCTATTAACTGTTGTATAAAGTGCACTCCCATTATAACGAACATGGTTATAACGAAATTGCAGTTACAATGAAATAAAAATTCAGGCCGCAACATTATGGCTTCTATGTTTTTTACTGTTTATTTGTTCGGTTATAACGAAATTTCGATATAACGAAAGAAAACTGCCAGTCCCAAGGACTTCGTTATAACGGGAGTCCACTGTACAGTGTACACGTAGCAAGCAAAGTCATTACTGTATGAGGGTATAATATATTGTACAAGTATTTTGCAGTCAGCTGCACCATGTATATGGGTCAACCCAGGAACAAAAATATTGTCTGAATTATTAAAGAGAGTTTAGAAATGCTGCTTTGTGTAAACTCAACGAAGGTCATTATGTACCTACAAGTGTACACATCACATTTGTACATTATGTACTTGCACACACTTGTACAAATGTACATCACTCTTGATTCAAACTTCAATACAGATTCCAGACCTGTATAAAAGCATTGTCTGAAGGAAGCTATTAAGTTTTTATCACTTGCATGTGAGTGACCTGTGATTCAATGTTCCTACATTATCTAAAACAGGAATTGTATGCAAAATGTAAATGACAGTATTCATACATTGTACATGTACAGTATCCCGATAACATATTTATAAAAAAAGCGGTGCATTGTCCCAGATGTGGAAATTTGATACTCAGAGCACTCTCTACTGAGTCCTTTCATGCAATCAAGCTGGATACCCCTTCCATTTCATACAAGAGTATACACTAAATCCACCCAC
This sequence comes from Diadema antillarum, assembly GCF_040938485.1. Lineage (NCBI taxonomy): Eukaryota > Metazoa > Echinodermata > Echinoidea > Diadematoida > Diadematidae > Diadema > Diadema antillarum. Next base: position 262,232 of record NW_027272178.1, on the reverse strand, counting down.
TGCCATCTGCTGTACAATGTAATTCTTCTCTACAGCACCACTCTAGTGAGTTCCTGACCTTTGCTAAGTCAATACCTGGAACCTGACAGGTCTACACATTGAGGGAACCCCCACCCCATCCCCTCAAAAGAAAAAAAAAAAAAGAAAAAAAAAAATGGTCAGCGCTTCTAGCATGCCACAATACACTGTAGTTTCTGGTATTGTTGACTGGCCCCATTCTCACCAATTCATCTGAAATTACTACCTTTCTACAGAATATGTGCAGCAGTTGTATTCAGGTACATGCATAATGTTCTCACACAGCTGCGCACACATGAAACCCCCTACTCCATGAACTTGGTTATACATTTTGTAGCGTCAGATGTTGTTGTTGCATCTGCTATTGTATTTCTTGTATTGTCTTCACATTTCTTGATCACTATCAGTGCTCATTTCCGTCATGTTTGCACATCTATTTCCAGGAACTATGAGATCATCTTGTACATTAAAAATTGAGAGGAAGGGAGGGAGACACACAATATGTTCCACAGAAATATTTACATACATGCTGCATACATGTATACCCACTCACAAAAACTTGTCCAAAAACAAATACTTTTTTTTTTGTTAATACCAAAACTGCTTGATTCACTTGTTCTCAAACAACTTTGTTTCGACTGGTCAAATAAGTAAGTACAACTGTACCCGATATAAACAGCTAGAATAAAAGTGAGGTTGACCAAAGGCTGTCCTGACCCCCCCCCCCCCCCCCCCCCGAAAAAAAAAAACAACAACAACAACAACCAAACAAACAAACAAACAAATAAATGATGAGCACGGGGCAACTATCATAGTTTGATCTAGCCCACAGGAACCACCAAAAACAAAGCACTTTATTGTGGTTGCCTGACTGGCTATCAAATGTTACTGTGCATCACAAACCCAACAAAAAGTTGCATCACATGATTTTATGTGAGGACTCAAAAAAGATGAAACTGGTAAACCAAGTCAATCTTGGGTTTTTCATATTTTCTGAAAGAGCTATTCTTCTTCTACATTATTCCAAAGTTTGGGATCATAGAGTGAATGAGAAAGTGTGTTTTTAGCAGTTTTTCTAAAACAGATCTTTATTCAAAGTAGTGAGATCAGGCATGTCTTAGAGGCCCCTTTTCCTTTCTTGATAATCCTTTGCACACTCTTCACTTTCAACTCTTAAGAACTTCTGAAAGGATCACTACTACTGCTTTGAAAACTGGCATCAATCATGGACAGAATGTGTTAATAGAGCGTGCTAAATTTCAGCTTAATCTGATAATCCCTTCATTGTTGCTGCTTCTGTGGTTTACATCCTTCTTTTTGTCTCATTCATCGTGCAGCTAGCATGGTTTGGTATACAAAAGATTAAGCGCTTGAAGAGACTGTGTTCATCAGGACCTCTTTTCTCAGTTCACACTTTTCCAGAGTGTGTGCGCTGTTTCCAATATTTGGATTTGAATTGAGTTTAAACACATCATTTTAAAGCTTAGAGTCTGCTCTTTCAGAATTTGCCCTTAACTAAAAATCCATGTCTGGTGACTTTTTATTAGGGTAGTTTTGAGATGCAGGGTCACAAATCATCAAGCTACATCTACTGTACTAGGTTAAAATATGAACACCCACTATTAAGGAAGTACAACATACATGTACATGTAAGTTTGTCAAAAATTATGTTGTCAGTTTGGTTGATCTGCTTCAAACATGATTACCTCTATCTTCCTTACTCATTTCTTATACATGTATGCCTTTCAACATCTGCAGGTCCACATTAGTACACAGTGCATATACATGTGTACATACAGTGTACAGCGCATGGATGTGCACAGCTTGTATAATACACCAGCATGTCCCTCGTGTGGAGAATGCATGAATACACGACCCCATAATTACCATGGTTCCAAAGGCATTAGAGATTACTCCATTTCACTAATGGCCTGTGGGATGCCCTCCCAAGGACACGCCACAATTTGTAGTGTGAACCTAGTGGAAGCACACTTGAAAACATGCATTGCAGGTCGAGTATAGTGGAGTAACAACTGCACTGCCTCGATCTGTTGTAATATTGCACAACTGAATTGCTTGCAATCGCCGTTGTGAAACACATTTTTGTTTTTCATTGTGTCGTACACAGGTTGTACACATGTAGCATCTTCAGACAGTGTCACTGATTACTCTCCTTGCCTTCCACAAACCATACATCTCATACAACATCTCATACAACTGCTGCACTATACACTGTACACCCCACCCATGGTCTGTCAATTACATGTTCAGCTCTGAAGTACAGTATACAAATGTAGGCCTACAGCTGTATCAAAAAACAATGCTCATTGCGTTAATATGCATTATATCCCACTGTATGTATGCATGTTCATGTACATACTACTACAGTTGTAGACAGGTTTATTGTACAGCACTGTTTCGTATGCAACTTGGTTTATTGGAAAAAGTACTTTACGATACTGTATACAGAAATGTACTAAAAGCAAAGTTTGGTCGTGTAGTGTACATTGTACATTGTACAATGTACACATATTACATTTTGAATTAGTTAAAGCCTTTCAGCTGATAAATGCACACCAAAAATCCAAAGAATGTGATCAGAGAACACCTGGAGAACACATGTGAACGCAAGTTGTTCTAGAAGTCTTTTGATGCACAATGCCACAAAACTACAGCATACATTTGTACCTCATCATGCTTCTATTACATTCACAACCTGGGTTTGTTTGTTTGTTTGTTTGTCTGTTTGCCTGCTTGCTTGTTTGATTGTTTGCTGTTGGGATTTTTTCAGGGGGGGGGGGACTGTTTGAAAGAACAAATATCGCTACGGCTACTGATATGCCTCCGCCATAATGCATGGTTCTCCTAATAGGTCTATAGTACAATGTCTTGACAATGTGTGATGACAGTTTCACACAATTGGCAAAATATTAAAATGACAGGTTTGACACAAATGTGCTGAATGTTCACTTTCCTAGAACTAGGTTCAATTGGATGAATGATTAAAATGTCAGAGTGCAGGTATTTGGGGAACTGATGATTTTTACTTGACTTTTGACCCTTTTATAAGTTTATGCATTGAGTAATTTTCAAGGTATTGAGAAAAAGTGTAATTTCAGTATCAAATGGGAAAATAGCATTATCTAAACCTGGCCTTTGACCTTTGACCTCACAGTTCCAAAGAGAATCACTGTTAGGTTGAACATGCATAAATATGTAAGTTTCATGATGATACCTTGAGTTACTTTTGAGATATGGAGGAAAAAATGCAATTCAGCACTTTCATTTGAACTTTTGACCTTTGACCTTTTGGCAAGAAACTTCCCACAGAATATATATTGGGTAATACATGCCATACATCAAGTAAAAAAAAAAAAAACCTTCAGGCATATTGCATTTTAAGGAAAGTAGTGATATTTTGAGGAGTTGACCTTGACCTTTGACCCCCTGACCTTTGACCCATGACCCCCAACTTCCCTAGATAATCACTGCCTATCGGTACAAGCATATATACTAAGTTCCATGAAGATACCTTGAACCATTTGCGAGATATGGAGAAAAACATGAAATTTCAATTTTTTTTCACAAAATAACCTGTGACCTTTGACCTTTGACCCTGTGACCCTAAAATCCACACAAAGTATTATCCCCCAAGGATATACCCTCATACCAAGTTTGATGTAAAACCACCACACGGTTCTTGAGATATCGACAAAAACAAAACGGGACGGACGGACGTACGGACGTACGGACGTACGGACGTACGGACGTACGGACGGACAGACGGACGGACGGACGACCCGAAAACATAATGCCTCCGGCCACTTCGTTGCGGAGGCATAAAAATAGCTGATATATAATAAACAGAACAGGATAAATACAGTAAACAAAGCAGCCTTGGTTTGGCAACCTTTTGTGCAATCTTAACAGTTCAATTGAAAGTCACAGTAGTTATATGCAACGTTACATGTACATTGTACAAAAAGTAGATTCACAATGTCAGTCTATACATGGTCATAATGGCAAGTTGAAGTAATGTTTGCAATTCTTCAGACAGACTGGAAGGACAAAGTTGTAATTCAATAATTTAAAAAAAAAAAAAAAGCTTGGGGGCTTTACAAGTTTTCAGAAATAAAATATGTACAAAACTGTATACTGTGTATGTACCGTCTGCACATAGTATCTACCGGTACTTGGGTTTGTAAAGTTACCAAATGTACTGGCACTATTCAAAGCGAACTGAAGTGGCCCTAAGCATTGCTAAACAGCATGAGCATAATGTTAGTACAATACACGTACAATGTACATGTATGTACCACCAGCATTTAGCAACCAGCAACAGCCACAGTAAATTAGCAATAAAGTCAACAGACAAGAATCACATCCATAATGTGTTCCACCTTGACCTCTCTACTTCAGGCAAAGACAAGTAAAATGAAAACGAATGAACGAACAAACTAACAAACATATACAGCTGAACAGAAGAAGAACTCATCTGATTAAAAGGCAAAAACAGTAATATTCACAGAATGTAACCTCCTCTTGGATTCCTTTTTTACCAGAAACTGAATGCTGACTGGTGTTATGCTCAAGTTGACTGTTCAGAGGACAAAAGAATATGACAAAACTCATTGGGCATATTTGTACTTAGCAATGGAAATTCAAGGTGATGTGAGATGATCCACAGTGATGCACGGTGATGGCGATCTCTGTAGAAACACATTGGGTAGAGGGTGATGCGTGGTAAATGCAATGTGATCCGTCGTCCACCTTTTGAGGTGGTCGATGCGTAGTGCAGTAAGGGACAATCTTTATAATATTATTTCTTACGATATCTATGCATAAATAGTATGCACAATCGGGCCTGCAACTGATTTTAAAGTTTTAATAGTGTACAATATATTTTGACAATGCATCGGCCAGCAATTTGTCTGCAATGGAATGATATGAGGAGATTAAGAAAACATTAAAAAAATCACAGAAAAAAAAAAAAACATTGATAAACTTGTACACGTGTAGCATTGCATACAGAAAGCTACCAAGGATCCTGTTCATTTCCCTCTTTGTGCTGGGTTTAAGAGGTCAGTTCAGGACAAAAGTTCCCGGATGTTTGACCTCGCGAATGGAAAAAAAGAAAAACTTATTTCCCGTTCCCTTTAACTTGATCATGCCAACACTCAGCCCAGATCTTGAATCTAAGAATAAGATGCACACACACTAAATACGCCCATACTGAATAAGCAATGAATTTAAAAATATCGCCATGGGTGTACGGCAGTTGCACAATTACAATGTACAATGAGTATAATGAGTATAAGGCCAGGTTAAAAAGTCATCTGTTGAAGTAATGTATTTTCTGTTCGAATTTCTTGACTGCATGTCATTTTGTAATGCGCAGTAGAGTATATTATTATAGTAGCTGCGCAATATAAATCTCCTTTATTATGATGATTATTATTATTATTATTATTATTATTATTATTATTATTATTATTATTATTGTTATTATTATTATTATTATTCTGTATGTACAACCATGTGATACAGATCGTTTCCCCCCCCCCCCCCCCCCCCCCCCGACCTATACAGATCTACTGTACATGTACAGCAGTCATCACCAGCAGCATAATCTGGCACACTACAACCATGTACGTATGTAGGCCCTATGTCTAATATTTTGCACACACAGCTTGCCAGAAAATTGGCTCTGTATTGACTGCAAGCAACATGTATGACATGGGTGGATTGATATCCCTTTTCCATATTAAATCTTATCCAGTCACATCAGTCTTTAACAGCTGATTTTTCTGTACTAGATACATGCACGAACTTTCTGTACCAGTACCATTGCTAGCAGTGGTTCCATTTTTATAAGTAAAAAAAAAAAAAAATCATAAGATTTGGTTGGCTTTAATCGTTGCGAAGCCAATTTATGCTTTTATTCATCGATTTTGTGAAATTAAGTATTCAATTTATCTTGTGGTTGGCAGCAGAGAGCAGTCTAGAAATCTGATTTTTATGACCGTTTTTTTCAAGCCGTCTTTAACTCCATGTTACAATTTTCTAACACAGTCATGCTCACAATTCAAAGTTTGCACACAAATGGGAGCTGTTTAGGCAAGATTTTGGCAAATTTCCCTGCAGCGCCGGTCCGCAGCAACAACGTTTTGCCAGAACAGGCCGCAGCAGCTGTGAGCACACCTGACTCCATACACATGCAAGCACTGTCGAGCATGCAAAACTACAACATAATATGCTAAGGACAAATTGGGGGGGGGGGGAGGGTCTATGTGTGGTTGTGGTATTGAAATGCTGTATTCTGCACAAATACAATTGTTAAAGCAGATTTTAAAAAAAAAAGAAAAAGTTTATAGGTCTATCTACATATGGTTGGAACCTGAAGTAACTACTAATTGACTGCTTTTTTTATCAAATACCTTCAAGTATCTTCTAGAAAATATTCCTCAGTTCACCTTTAATCTCACTTCACTGCAGCAGAAAATACTGTAGATTCATATCCCGGGCTCAGATTATTGACTCATATTATACATACAGACAAGCGCAAGTGATATTTTTTATTATATTCCACATACTAAAAATGTTGCAATAGGATTGGTTCAGAGCTGATCACATGATGAAGCGTAGTTTTGCCCATCACATCACTTGAGAAGAAAAGTTCGTTACACTCTATGTTGACAGTCCCTTCTGTTTCGCTGATCTCCACACAGTCCACATAGTCCTAACGCAAGATGAGTACGCACGAAATAAAAGTGTGTTGCACTGTGGACTATCATGTGACCTAGGTCACTTGATAGTACACAGTGCAATGCACTTTCACTTCGGTGCCGCGCGGTGCGCGCAGCAACTTCATTGTTTTGTCATCTACGCGCACACGTAGCCTAAGCCCTAAGGATACCTAAAGACAGCTAAAACGGTTTCAGATGTGGAATAAACTGGGAATTCCTAGGACCCTAGATGTGGAATATAAAGCAAATAATCAACTTTTAGTTTCAGGCAATGAGACAAACTATCACTTCCTCGGCGATCTGAATGTGTACGCTATCTTCCTCAGCTGCGCTTCGGAAAGATAGCTACATTCAGATCGCCTCGGAAGTGATAGTTTGTCCCATCACCTTCACCAACGTTGATTATTTGCTTACTGTACGCCGGTGCAAGCTCATTACTCTAACCAACCCCCTGTTCTCCATTGATAAAGCATGGCATCTAGTGAATGGCAAAGACGTGTTTCATTTAACATCACTGCCAGCAATTATGTGTATAAACTGATGAGGATTTTCTTCAATTCTTTTTCCTTCTTTTTCCTCAGGTTATTGATCTACAATGTACATGTATGTACATGTACTCTCCTCATTTCTCCTGATTTGTATTTATGTTTGAATATTTCAGCGTATTGCGCCCCATCTCATGCGAACATTTGATCTTTATACGCAAGAAAGCCATTTCGCGAGGGTGGTCAATCTAAAAATAGATGATCATAAATGACTACTTTCAACTTTATAGTAGACTCACGATATATTGCAAAGCAAGGAAGTTCTAACTGGTACACATAACTCTAAATGTACTATTTTTTTTTTGCACAATTTATCTTCATGCAAAATTTTAGTTTTACTGTTTGATGTTGAATAGAAAATTAATATTGGCATCCACACCAAGGTTCGACCTCCCATGCCAAGATGTTTTGCCACAAGCCCAAAGTTCAACTCTGCGCAAAAGCAAGGTTTCTACTACAAACTATACACAGCCCAGTGTCCGCACAGCGTCTGGTCGGGCTTGGTTTCTACATGTAGCAGGCAGTCAAATTTTGGATGGCGTTGTGGTCGAATTATGGGCACCTTGCGTTTATTACTAGATCTTGATCTTGTCTACTCTAGTCTAGATCTAGTTGTCAGCTTGACTGAAAGATCGGTCTGTATCTTGTCATGGGGATAGGATATGTTCTGCGGAGACTGGCATGTCTGGCTCCACGAAATCCCCTCCTCCTGTCTATGGAGGAGAGCCCAGACAGTAAAAAAATGATTTTAAAAAATCCTCGGGATAGACGGATGTTTCTGAGGTCTGCCCAATTACTGTTGCTTGTTGTTTATACACAGGCACCTGCTAGTGCTAGCTACACCTGTAGGCCTTTTCTTACGTATACCATAACTGAGCTTTGATACTAGTCTATAGATTTTATAGACAGAAAGATCCATCTGTCCGGAGGAGTCTTTTATTTTTTGACGTTATCGCTCTCCTCCGTATATTACAGTGGTATAGGAGGGGATCCGTGAAGCCAGACGCAGTCTCCACGGAACATATCCCCGACAACCGGCCAGATACAGACTGATCTTTCGGTCAAAGATTTTAACGTTACTTTTAGGCATGCCTTATTTTTAATAGCACTCTGCACCATCCATGGCACAGCACAGCCCTCCACAGAACAGTGACAAGTCAAGTGTCTTCGCTTTTGGGAGAGTAAAATGTTTAGATTCTACTTTAATATTCACAAGGTTCATTAAGGAAATTACACTTGACATGTATCTCCACTCCAGTATCCAATACACTGTATGTGACACCAAAGCAGCATATATAGGCCTACATCATATACTAATACTTAGTTATAGATATAAAGATATTAATTTTGCTCTCCACATCCCACAATATCAAACAACACCCCCACACTCTCACCACATACCACACTCCACAGCAGCACAGGCCCACACACAGGCGCAGGACACATCATATCTCGATCGTCATTTAGGAAACGTGTACTGTTGTAGGGAACATCTTGAAATTTTGCACTTACAATGTACAAACTATTTAGCGCGATGAGCGCATTTTTGCTGCAGGCAAACCCGCCACACACCATGGTGGTTCCGTTCCTTTTGACGTCTCAGAGGTAATCACAATTTGCTGCTGGAGAAAATCTTAAGCACATACAACTTGCCAGATGTAAATGACTGCACCACATCACAATCCATAGACAAGCAATAAGCTAGTTTATAGTACAGTAGTAAATTCTCCGTTACCCATAAACCAGATTGCATGCTCTACACTAGTATGTGATCTTCACACGTTTCACCATTCTCGATGTGTGATCACCATCACGCGAGGAAGGGATGTACGGAGTACGTGCGCGCACACGTACATAAGTTATGTACAACTACTAACAAAGCGCGGCGCTCTATCATCTTTGCTCTGTTTGCTACTACGAACAGTTCAACGTAAAAAATAATGTACAACACGCAGCCGTTTGCCTGAAATTTTTTTTTGTTAAAAACTTTATGGGAACTGGGAAGAAGTGACTCTTGAATACTAGTAGTAGTTTACCAAGAAACTCGAAATTAAGCAGAGTATATTTATTTGATATTTTGGATCAAAACTGTGTAAAAAAAAAGGGGCGGGGCGAGAAATCTCGTGGTTGGTGCGATGTTAAGGAGGTCAGGAACTGTGCGAAGTATAAGAAAATGTCATAAAAAGTGATGTTATATTCCAAATAAAAGTTAGTATAGCATATCTAGGATTGTCAAACATGCCATAAAATAGCTTAATGTAGACGATTATAGACATGATCACGTGAAGCCTTTTCAATTATCAATTACTAGGGGTTTCATTTTGTTCTGGATGATGCTTGATATAACTTCATTGTTTTATATTACATCCCCAAATAAACACATCTCTCAAAATGAAATTGCAATACGTTTAACTAAAAGATATTCCTCTGGATTTGTTGTTTGTTTATTGCAGCACAGATTATCCAGTGTGGGGTTGCGCACATACAGTGGGCGTGATTGTACATTCACATGCATGACAGTATGAGAAACGAAAAATCATATGCTGTAGATAGTCTTACCGGTTTGGCGACGAATCCCATCCATTCATTAATTTGGATGCAGTACTTTTACAAACTCATAAATTAGATAATGTTAAGAGATATTTCAGAACTCGCCCAAACACTTTAAGAATAAATGAATTATTCAACTCTAGAAGACCGCCAACACTCATGAACTTGGCAATATTTGCAAGGAGATGATTCTCCGCTTTTTATATTATGCTCTATAATAAACAGCCTATGTTAATGTAATAAGTTTCACTGTCGCTTATACATTGGTATTACAGTTTCAGCCAAAGCGATTGTTCTTTTCGTTTTCTTGTTCAAGCATATTTGATATCAAAAATTTATCGTTAGCATTATTCATCGTTTTGTAAATATCCTTATTAATATTGTAAATAGTTATGAAACTTTATTATTGATTGTATTTCTAATGCGTTCCCCAATATACCTGGTATGGATGAAAAGGGAAAATAAAAGGATAAATATTGTCATTGTTCGTGTCATTACCATTGCCATGTCAATTATTGTCAATCTATTGCCCCTATGTTACATGCGTATACACTTTCGTGAGCGAAGAGTAAAAACAACTTTGTTTGCAAAACATAGTTGTTTGCTTGCCAAAGCAGGGCAACAATGGCAAAATGGCATTGCTCGGATTCAGATGTCTGATATGGTTAGTTATTATCATTTATTTCATTTCAATGTGATGGCTTAACTGACATTATTGCACTTACAATAATTATTAGGAAAAAGAGCGCATCGAAATGTAATTATGATTTATGTATAATTCTTCTTCTCTTGCATGCATTCTTCTTCCATTCTCCTCTACCTTCTGAAATTCTTCTCAGTTTCTTTGACATTCTCCTCCTCATCCTTCTTCTTTTTCCTTTTCCGTCACATTCGCCTTCATCTCTCATTTAATTTCTATCATAGCTGACAAAATCAAAGGCACTATAAACCTTGATATGCACTTTGTGTTGGGTTTTATTGTTTGACTTCGGGAATCTGCTTGATCATCGTGGCGATTGGTGTCTCTTATGAATTTCAATCATGTAAGTAGACTGTTATACATTATACTATCAAGAAAGTCTTTTGGGGAAAGATGGAGATACTAAACAATTGTATATGCTTGAGCATAATAAAGGCATGAAAGTTATTCTGTCATTGTTTAGCGGTCAGCGCAGATGAGTTCATCATTATTTGCAAACCGTACATATTGATACCTATATTTTAGGTGCTGTTGGTGAAACACACAAGAGCCATAACCAGCACTGTCATGATCGCGAGACGCCTGCAACCCTAATTTTGCTCCAGTTATTAGCTTCTGTCAATCTCTATTTCACATTTTTTTTTAATCTATTGATCTTAAAGACGTCACTGATCATTCTTTTGGATACTGTGATGAAAGCAATTCATACAATGCAATTATTGTATGTGATAAATGAGTTTAGCCGTCATGTTAAAGAAAAGAACAATGACGATTAATATTATAGTAATACATGTAATGGTGAGAGATGCTGATAACTTCGAAAAGGTTGTTCTTTTTTGTCTTTTTTCAGTTGCTGTTCTTCAACCAATCTATGCATTCTCACTTCGATTTTTATTTCTACGAGCACTTGAGAACGCATAATAACAACAACAACAACAAATTCCACTGAGTAAGAACAAAAAAAAAATAGTAAGTCGCGAAGCTTGGTCGGAATAAAGGCTGTACTGTTCCTGCTTTTGGAGGTGACGTGAACAGAGCTACACTTTCTACGTGCATCCATGCGCTCAGTGTGCTTGCCCGTCTAGCGCCATCTACGTTCGTTATTAAGCGACTCAATCGGGAACCGACTTTGTTTTTTTTCTACTTCTTTCCCTATTATTTTCAGTGAGCAAACTAGACGAAGGAGGTTAACAAAAAAAATGTCCGGAATTCGTGAGATCCATTTTGAAATTTACGGACAAAGTTCTCTACATCCATCTACTTCTCTGAGGAGGATGTGTTCGAATTGACTCATCATTTTGGGGGATACCTATCAGGATTCAGGGGCGTCACCAGCATTTTTTCAAGGGGGGTGCGTTTTGACAGTAAAATGTTTACGAGATTTTTTTGGACAGACATTTGGAATATAGGAAGCTCTCAATCCCTAGACTTTTACTGTTTTTTTTTTAGGGAAACCAAGCGGGGAAAGGGCACCGGCGTAACTAGGATTTCATCTTGGGGGGGGGGGGGGGGTGGGGGAGGGGGGTTAGTATGCGAGGGAGCGAGCAAGGGTGGGGGAGGGTGTAGAAGTGCCGGAGGGGGGTGTACCCCCTATAAGTGGATTATGGAATGACGGTGTGAAACGACAAATTACTGGCAACGATATCAGGAGAATGGCATAACGACTACATGCGAGCGAGCGGAGCGAGCGAGCTTGAAAATTTTGACATTTTACAGTCCAAGAACTGCCGTTTGTAGCCATATTTTTGTGCTTTGTAAATTAAGGGGGGGGGGGCGCGTACCGGGCGCAACTGCTGGTAATTACTGGCAGCAACATCAGGAGAATGGCATAATAATTAAATGCGAGCGAGCAAAGAGAGCGAGCTTGGAAATTTTGACATTTTACAGTCCCAAAACTGCCATTTGGAGCCATATTTTTTCGCTTTGGAAATAAAGGAGGGGTGGGGGCGTAACGGGCGCAACTGCGGGTAATTACTGGCAGCAACATCAGGAGAACTGCATAACAATTAAATGCGAGCTTGAAAATTTTGACATTTTACAGTCCAAAAACTGCCGTTTGTATAGCCATATTTTTTTGCTTTGGAAATTAAGGGGGGGGGGGGCGCACCGGGCGCAACTGCCGGCAATTACTGGCAGCAACATCAGGTGAATGGCATAACAATTAAATGCGAGCGGGCGAAGAGAGCGAGCTTGAAAATTTTGACATTTTACAGTCCCAAAACTGCCATTTGGAGCCATATTTTTTCGCTTTGGAAATAAAGGAGGGGTGGGGGCGCAACGTGCGCAACTGCCGGTAATTACTGGCAGCAACAACAGGAGAATTGCATAACAATTAAATGCGAGCGAGCGAGCGAGCGAGCTTGAAAATTTTGACATTTTAAAGTCCAAAAACTGCCGATTGTATAGCCATATTTTTTTTTGCTTTGGAAATTAAGGGGGGGGGCGCAACGGGCGCAACTGCTGGCAATTACTGGCAGCAACATCAGGTGAATGGCATAACAATTAAATGCGAGCGGCGAAGAGAGCGAGCTTGAAAACTTTGACATTTTACAGTCCCCAAACTGCCATTTGGAGCCATATTTTTTCGCTTTGGAAATAAAGGAGAGGTGGGGGCGCAACGGGCGCAACTGCCGGTAACTACTGGCAGCAAAATCAGGAGAATTGCATAACAATTAAATGCGAGCGAGCGAGCGAGCGAGCTTGAAAATTTTGACATTTTAAAGTCCAAAAAATGCCGTTTGTAGCCATATTTTTTTGCTTTGGAAATAAGGGGGGGGGGCGCAACGGGCGCAACTGCTGGCAATTGCTGGCAGCAACATCAGGTGAATGGCATAACAATTAAATGCGAGCGAGCGAAGAGAGCGAGCTTGAAAATATTGACATTTTACAGTCCTAAAACTGCCATTTGTAGCCATATTTTTTCGCTTTGGAAATAAAGGAGGGGGGGGGGGGCGCACCGGGCCTAACTGCTTGTAATTACTGGTAGTAACATCAGGAGAATTGCGTAACAATTAAATGCGAGCGAGCGAGCGAGCTTGAAAATTTTGACATTTACAGTAAAAAACAAACTGCCGTTTGTAGCTATATTTCTTCGCTTTAGAATTTAAGGGGGCGCATCGGGCGCAACTGCTGGCGAATAATGGCAGCATTATCAGGAGAGCATAATGATTACATTTGAGCGAGCGGAACGAGCGAGCTTGAAAATTTTACATTTTACAGTCCAAAAACTGCCGTTCTTAGCCATATTTTTTCGTCTTGGAAATTAAGGGGGGAGGGGCACCGGGCGGAACTGCTGGCAATTAATGGCAGCAACATCAGATGAATTACATAACGATTAAATGCGAGGGAGCGGAGAGAGCGAGCTTGAAAATTTTACATTTTACAGTCCAAAAACTGCCGTTCTAAGCCATATTTTTTCGCTTTGGAAATTAAGGGGGGCGCACCGCGCGCAACTGCAGGCAATTACTGGCAGCAACATCAGAAGAATGGCATAAACATTAAATGCGAGCGAACGGAGCGAGCGAGCTTGAAAACTTTGACATTTTACAGTCCCCAAACTGCCGTTTGTAGCTATATCTTTTCGCTTTGGAAATCAAAGGGGGGGGGGGCGCACCAGGCGCAACTGCCGGCAATTACTGGCAGCAACTTCAGGAGAATGGCATTACGACTAAATGCGAGCGAGAGGAGCGAGCGAGCTTGACAATTTTGACATTTTACTGTCCAAAAACTGTCGTTTGAAGCTATATTATTTTTTTTTCGCTTTGGAAATTAAAGGGGGGGGGGGGACCGGTGCGCCCCTCCCCCGGATCCGCCACTGTAGTCAAGGGTGTGGGTTTATGTTCATGTCTGGGGGAGCTATGACCAGCGAGGTGGCGTCGTGGAAAGGATGTCCAAAATCTGCACTTTAGAGCATTCCCTAAACTAATTGTGTTTGTTTGTGTGTGTGTATTATATACATGGAAAAGTTAGGAATTAGCCCAGGTCAAGTCTTTTTATTGGCAATGCAAGACATTTAGTATGTAAAGCAACACTGCAAAATCAATGATCTCGCTTTGATATAACGAAGCGTGAGGTACAAAGGTGTACATTCTACATCACATTGCGCAACATTGTAGCGACTCTTCGTTCGGATGTACTGAGTACACTGCGCACATCCTGCTTATAATATGCAGAATGCCAACCAGGAATCACGCTAAATCACAATCTTTTGTCGCGTTCGGGTTTTTTGAACAATGTTTCACACTATGTACCTATTTAATTATGGTTAAAAGAAATCATAGAAAAAATATCTTATTTCTTGATCACCCTTTCATTCAAAAAGCAGTTTACTAACACTTGAACTACTATTTCGGTAGGTTTTTTTTTTTTTTTTTTTTTTTTTTTAACCAGCGGATTGGGAGGGGGCGCACCCCCCCCCCCCTCCGTAGTTACGCCACTGCTTTTGGGTGAAATAATTGGACAGATTTCTTAAATTCTAACAAAAAAGCAAGAAAATCTTTTCATCGCGGGAATTATGATTATGTGGGGTGGGGCAAATGGTGCGCTTGCCTTCCAATATTTTTATGGGGGCAACATTTTTGTTTTCTTTCAAAAGCAAGAAAATCTTCTCATTACGGGAATTATTAATTATGGGGGGGGGGGGCAAAATTCAAATATGCTTGCCCCTCCAATATTTTTATGGGGGTAACATTTTGTTTTTCTGTCAAAAAAAAAGAAGAAAATCTTCTCGTCTCTGGAATTATGGAGGGGGGGGGGTGGGCAAAATGATATGCTTGCCCCTCCATTTTTTTTTCATTTTTTTTAATGAGGCTAAGGCTCGCTCTTGGGCTGGCAATATGGATTGGTCAGAAGTAACGTACATAGTCCCTACATACTTGTAAGTAGCACACGTACATGCAAACGTGTATAAGTGCTCCGTATCGCACGGATGTACGGTACGGTCGATAGATAGTAAACACTGTAGAATACTAATAGATATGTATAAAATCAGTGCTGCCAGAACCAGGGGTGCGAATTGTTTTTGCCGACGATTTGTGTGTGTGTGTGTGTGTGTGTGTGTGTGTGTGTGTGTGTGTGTGTGTCCCTGGTGTCAAATATCTAAAAAAAATAGAAAAGAATAATTATTTTGCGTCCGGCGTTGAGGTCGCTCGCAGACTGATTTTTTTTTTTTTTTTTTTTTTTTTTTTTTTTTTTTTTTTTTTTTAAGGATCTGAAGGGGGGTGCGTTCGCACCCAACGCACCCCCCCTGGTGACGCCCATGGGATTGATAGTTTGTATTATGGGCTTGTACACTCGTCTGTCAGGATGATGGTTAGGTATCAGCAAATGATCATGTTCTAGCAATGACGACGATATAATTATGATTTGTCAGCTCAGGCATTTAGTTTCTATGCCACGTTATGCGTATGATAAATCCTACGACAACTGCTCAACAGAGAACAAAAATGCTCCTTAAAGTGAAATCATAGGGGGTGTTTCATCAACGTTTGTCAGCGCTGACAACTTGAATCACCATAGTAACAGTCAGTGACCAGAGCATCTCAGCCAATCAAAACCAAGGATTTTGCTGAAATTGTCAGCCGCGCTGACAAACGTTGATGAAACACCCCCTGGAGAACCGTCTCGCATAATACTATAATTGCTTGCGATATCGAAAGAGTCTACCAAGAAACTTACCTGGCTGACGCGATTTGCCGGGACGATGAGTTGTTTTGGGGTATTTTGAGATCAAAAGTGTAGAATAATAAAAGTCGGTATACAATATAGGCCTGCATACCGACTTTTAATCCAGAAGGATCCAGGCTAACTCGGTCTCAGGGACAACTCGGCCTAGGCATAACTGCGACCAGCCAGAACGCGAAGCGCTCCCAAAGTACAACGCTGTACTAAAACAATCCAGAGGGACAACTCGGTTACTGAGGATAGTAGGACCTACATAGCTACGATCCCTTCGCCTAGAGAAGTCTCACAGATTATAAGAAAAAAAAAAACCAAAGAAAAATCAACAATGAAATTATAAAAACAAAGACAATAAAACATCAATAAATGTGTCTGTTTCATGACTTACAAAATCTGGTTTTATTGTCTTTTTGACTCGTTGCCTATCTATATGGCAAGGTGATTATAGGCACAAAAGTAAATAATTCAACTTCACCTCAAAGTTGTATGATGAGGATGCTATCCTCATGTTAAGTGAAGGACATAAGAAAACTTATCATAACAGATTTTAAGACGCCCTCTGGAGTCATGAGAAAAGAATGATGTCAAAAATGTGGCATAGAATTACCGATATCACTAATTCTTAATTAATGGGGCTTATGCATGGAAAATAAAATTGTTATCATAATTGCGTTCATTATCATGCATCATGTCGGATGACTCGGGCAATGATTATTCCAGCATTTTCTCCAAACTTTAGTAGCTTAAAGGGATCGTACAGTTTTGGTTGAGACCTAATTTCAGGTTTCTAACATTTTTTTGGTGAAATAATGAGAAACCTCTTATGAAATATGTAATTTTATGAGGAATTCAACGTTTATTTTGGTGAAAATTGGTTTTGAAATGGCTGAGATATCCAAAAAAGAGCGATTCTAATAAAGTGTGGGACCCACACTTTATTACGATTGCTTTGTTTTACTTTGTTTTTGGATGTTTCAGTCATTCCAAACCCGATTTTCGTCAAATAAACTTTGAATTCCTCTTAAAATGGTATGCTCTGTACTATATCATAAGTGTTTTCTTGGTATCTGGCAAAAAGTTAAAAGCCCAATTCTCATCTCCACCAATACTGTACCATCCCTTTAAATCTGTATAAATTACTAAATAATCAGTGCTTATTTGATTCGATGAAAGCTAATTATGTCAATGAGATGCAATTAAAACAACTCGATGCAAAAAAAAAAAAAAAGGTAATTAATTTGGAGCCACATTGCTCAATCTTCTTAAAGGACGTGTCACACCATTAACGCGGGCTTGTGGCGAGGAGGTAGTTTCCAGCACGTAGATTTTCTGCGGGCGAACAAGATTGTTTGCAATTTTCATTCATGCCTTGTCATACCGTACGGGGGAACTTCTGCGGCTTGACTTGCGGGGAAACAAATTTACTCCAAGGAGCTCTCCGCAGTTGGTCCGCACCTGACAATATCTATAGCGCGTAGTTGCCCGGAGGTGCTCACGCAAGTCCGATTTAACCGCAGCCAAGTTTTGAGCATGACCAAAACTTTTTCCGGGTGAGTCGCGGGAATGCCCGTAGAGGTCCACGCAGAACGCCAGTAGGAGACCCTTAGCGGCAGTACTTCCCAGGCAATTCCCACGCAGGTACTTCGCAGTCCCGTATGCAACCAAGATAATGAAATTCTGTGAGATTTCAGCCATTCCATTAGAGGAATTCCTTCACTAGTTGTCAGCCCCCACGCGACTGGCAAGGTCACACTATAGAGTGTATACTCGCAAATAATATAACGCGTCCAGCAAGTAAGACACATGCGCTGACTCGCACTAATCCTTTTCCGCCCTCAGGAATGTCCGGTATGCTAGAAAATCCCTACACGTGACAAGCCCGAGTATAGCTTGCCCGGAACTTCTGAGGTGTGACAGGGCCTAAACACGGTTGCGGGTAAAAAAAAAATATGCGTGCGCACCTCCGGGCGACTACTTTTGAGATACATGCTAGGTACTGTCATGTGCGGATATCTACGGGGACCTCCGGGTAGTCAAATTATTGTTCTTTGCAAGTCGCACGCAAGGCTGGTGTTAATTGCTATTATATCCACGCAGGATTTACCATAAGCTGCAGTGCTTGACATCTGAACGAACGCCATCTAGCGCCCACATTTTTATAGCTCTTTCTTGTTTTGTTGTTGTTGGGGTTCCCCCCTCCCCCCCTTGGCATGTCCGTCCGATTATCTGGTGATAAAACATATATGAAGAGTTTGTTTGCAAAAACCAATAAGTCCATTTATGACGATTTTGAAGTACGGTCTCTGTTATAAAGTACAAAATAATACCTTTTAAATGATATATTGGTCACTACATAATAAAGGTACATTTTTGGTAAGTTATGGTCGAAAGAAGCAAAAATTTTCTTATTCTCTTTATTCTTCTTGACCTTTAATCGCAAATATCTCCATTTGGCAAATATGGACTTATCTGTTTTTGCGAACAAACCCTTCATAAATATATATATATATATATATATATATATTTTTTTTTTTTTTTTTTTGGGGTGGGGGTATATTCTGGATCAAAAATTTAAACAAAGAACGGGTAAGGAAAATTAGGGGTGAAGTTGCGTGGTGGATTCGATGTTGTGGAAGGATCTTGAACTGTATAGACATTTTGGTTTTAACTTTTAAAGCACTAATATCTATATCTGTCATAACTTGGGGACTTCCAAAATAAGAAGAAAATGTGATTCAGCATGCACAGCGCTATAATGCACCTGTCAGTGAATGAATTAGCTATCGTTAGAAGCCCCCCCCCCCCCCCCCATCTCCATCCCATCCCACTACGGGCTGAAATATACATATTATGCAATGACACAATAATTACTTTCAAACATTTTTTCACAAAATGACCTTTTAAAGTAGTGCATGATGTCACAATTGCCTTGACAGTATTTCTCAAATAGTGTACTATTTGGAAATTAAAATGTTGTTGTATAAAACGAGACATCATTTTTCAAAATACTTACAACAGTGTAACATGAAGTTTCAAAAAGGCTTACAAACATTCTTAAATAGTTAAAAAAAAATACTTGTAGGCTTACTACAATCAAGTGAAGCTCTTTCAAACAACCATCAGAAGATAAACTTTTGTTCAGAAATAATACATAATGATGACACGTAGGCCTATATTAGTATTACACTATGTACCGAGCACCTCGCCACGTTGACAAGACGGTATAGGTTTTCGGTTCATGCATCATATTATTTGGCGCTTGCGTACCATTACACAATCATTGTTTTGTGTTTCTGGAACATGAAACATTCTTTTCCAAGTCTCGAAATCGACAGACCGAACGCAGGTGTCTCGATCCATTGGTTGTCTTCACGCAGCCATTACACTGTTCAGGCAGAAATCGTCTGCTACGCGTCTGAACCACAGAACTCTTACACTGTGGTCTGAACGGCGACCTGCTTCGTCCACGGAGCTACACCACAATCACTCCGCATGGTCCCTTGCTAGATCAGTAAACGAGGTGTAAAGGAGGAAGATCTCTAGCATGGATGGCATACTGGAGTATTCTTACACATTCGCTACACCTGGTGCACCTAGTGTACCTCCCATCTTGACACCAGCACACTTCATTATCTACACTGGCGGAGCAGATTTACGTGCAGTCTTCGATCACGCGTACGCGTGCGTTACAAATTTAGTACTCGTGCATATACCTTAGTGCAGCAGTAGCAGCGCGACGCACATCCCACACACGCCAGCTGATTTCCTGGTACGTTACTGTCCATGTAATGAGATGTGAAGCCCTTGGAATTATGTGACAACGACAGAATTCCAGCGCTGAAATGCATGCTTTTTCGGGTTTATAGTTGCCTTTGGTAGCCCGTGTGCTTTGTACTCCCAGCACCTCATGTGTTGCACTGACGGCCATGTAAATAACACTGCTGAGGATGGCCGATGGATGACCATCATTTATCGGGCCTCTTGAAGGCAAGGCGTTGGTGATGCGTGCGTATCGGGATTTGGATTCACCCAGCTCGCTATCTACCATTGTATGCGCTGCTGAGCTGAGTGAGTAGACGTAGACCTACCACGGTCTGCCTACTCTTGAGAGGACTCGAGCTGATGAGATACTTGGCCTGGCAAAATTGGAAGTTGAACGGGTCTCTGCACCTCGTTCCGGTGATCAGTCTATTCGCAGCTGTTTGGTAATTTAATTATTTAAGTTTTTAACTTAAAATTGAGGACCTAGGCCTAACAGTAGTTACTAAAAAAAAATAGCTGCTCTTCGCCGTCTGTTCAGTGTTTCTAACCGTTACAATCCTAACATAAAGTAGCCTAGTGTTGAATACGTAAACCGTTAGATTTCAAGTACCAGTTGAGTTTGCGTTCAGGGGGGCATTTCATGAAACATTTTGGTCGGATATTTTTCTGACAAACTGTTACAAGCTATTGAAAACCTTGCATCTGATTGGCTGAGAGCCCAATTTGTCCGACAACTTGTCAGACAAAATGCTTCATGAAAGGTCCCCTGATATTTATAGCTAACACTGCGTCTCTAACGTTAGTCTGATGTTGCTGATTACTGTTTGGAATGTTTTAAGTTAGTGTCTGTAGTGTAGATTCATGAATGTAAAATTAGCCAATCAGGAACGATGAAATGATGGCTTAGTATCTATCTAGACAAAATAGCCATATGTGTGGAAGTGTGTTTCCTTGATTTTTTTTTTTTTTTTGTCTTTTGTCTTTTGCTAAATAGTAAATGCACAAGAGTGCAAGGAATTGCAGCAAAAAGTGCATGGCATCTAGCATCTTATCCTGTGCACTACAGATTACAGATTGCTTTATTGATACATGTCTTGATGTGCAGCTAGCTGTGTGCTCGGGTGGCACACCCCCCCCCCCCCAAATCACTTTGATTTTGAATCACACAATGTGTGCAGTCAGTTGGAGAGCAACCCCATTGTAGAAATGCTGAAATAGACCTACTGAGTTTTATCAGCTGTGTGCCTGTGATGATATCAGTACATTAAAGACCCATTTAGACATTTTTATATGACAAACTGCAC
This sequence comes from Diadema antillarum, assembly GCF_040938485.1. Taxonomy (NCBI): domain Eukaryota; kingdom Metazoa; phylum Echinodermata; class Echinoidea; order Diadematoida; family Diadematidae; genus Diadema; species Diadema antillarum. The sequence goes on along the minus strand of NW_027272178.1, from coordinate 240,928 downwards.
AGGTTTGAGTTCATGACATCATTTGAAATGCAGCACTCTCCTGGGGTATTCAAAATGTCCTACGCTACAGCATGTACACTCATTGACCAAAAGATCGGTCTGTATCTGTCCGTCGGGGAATGTTCCGCGGAGACTGCGTCTGGCTTCACGGATACCCTCTGTATACAGACCGAAGTCAATGATTGCGGCTCCTGTGTGGAGCAGTCGCGCACAGATCAAATGTTACGATATTTAAACCAAATTTCAGACAGCTTTTTTACATTCAAACAAGTTTGACATGACATGACACATTATGCAGCAATATTTTGGATAAATTTCTCACATTGTGCAATCGAAATACTCACATAAACTCGGTTATAACGCAGAAATTTTATCGATATCGCAACATCGCCGTTCGCAAGCAGTAAGTCACCATTTTGAATCTGTAAGCTAATCACATGCGAGGTACGTGTTTTAGTAAAACAAAACGCGTAGAAACTACCTCGCATGTGATTGGCTAATAAATTCATAGTGTATGTTTCTGCAGTTTGAACGTGACGACGCGACAGGCTGTGTTTTACGTTGAAAATTCTACTGAAATGTTGGATTATTCATTAATCTGGTGAGTGTGATGTATTCTTAAAAAGCTAATTTCACTATACAAGCTTAAATTTGCCGACCTAGGGCCGTGAATTAGACGCAATCGAGAAGGGTGAGGTACCTCACCCAATTTTCCATAGAGACAGTGGTTAAGAACATCCACACAGCAATGGGTACTGATACCTTCCGTCTGTCTACGGAGGACAGCGTTAATGGCAAAATATAAAAGAGTCCTCCGGACAGACGGATCTTTCTGTCTGGTACACTCAGAGCTCTGCACCTTGTGCATGTTGGACTATTTTAAATTAATTTACCCTTGTGACTGTGAGTACACTTCTTCCATATCCACAATTATGCACTCTCTCCTGTGCATTGTTTTACTGACTGTTAGTTAAAGAGAAGACACTAATTTATTGTACTAACCTGCTATTATGCTAGTGAAGTACATATGTAAGGACTGGAAATACATATAGTCAGAGGTAAAGGTCTCTGAGACCATTCTAGCTTGATTTCATATTTGCTTTTCACTCTTTATGTACCACATTTGCATGCCTGACTCAGTCAGTGGCACGCCAGGTTCGCATAAATTCTGCTCAAAACGCACCAACCCGCCCAAACCGATGGACGATCTTGTCTTGCCAAAGATGCCCACAATCGCCAAATGCCACAGTATAATGAAAGCATTTCTTGTGATTCCATTCTTGCCATATGTAGCTGAACCCATTGAGGACGAGTCCCGAGTATACTTGGTCAAGTGTCTATGGGAAATGCATGTTGTAGCAAAATCAAACCGGTGGTGATTGACTATAACAGTGTCAAGCGCCGTTCCCTACTGGATTTGCGAGTAAATTCTATGTTTCTGTCACTGATTTGTGTGCAAAAGTCATGCCTCAGATAGTCATGTAGCTATTTTGGTCATTCGAATGAAAAAAAAACAAACAATCATAGATTTGCCATACAATAATATACATATATTTACATCAAAGCAGAGCTTGGCATTTTCTGTACAACTCTGTTTATTTGTGACCTGCTACAACAAAAGGATCCTAAAGTCGCTGACGGCCAAGCCGAGAAAAATCGAGTTTGAAGTCCATAATCAAAATTGGTCAAAACAATCAGATTTCTGATTTTTGCATGATTTTGTAGTCTAATGTTTTGTCTGTCATCTGCCGAAATTTTTAAGCTAAATGATCAAAGGAAAGGCAAGAAATAAGCGTTTTTCTGTGCCATTATTTTCTGACTTTCAATGTAAGAGAAAGGTGTCCGAAGATTTGGATTTAGCGCCGTAGCTAGACTCCGCCCCTAGCAACAAGGGAGTGATCTTATTGGTCAGTGCTTGGCATCCTGATTACCGATTGCTCGTGCGTAGACTGCTGGCGCTAAGCTTGACTGAACATGGCGGAGGTCGCTAGGAGCGTGCCTTCTATTGTCCAGCAGGGAAAACTGTCTCGCCTCCCCATGACCATGAAAGCGTCGGAAGGACAACTTTGAAGGCATTTTGCTCAAAACTCTGATTTCCTCAACCACTTGACATGCGCTGATAATATCATTGATATCTCTGCACCCGAGTACTTTCATGAATTGTGCAATATATGAAATTAAAGTCGAAGAATATGGGAATAATATCATGCCATTTTCAGAAAATTGTCCTCCACCGACTTTCAGATCCTTTTGTTGTAGCGGGTCACATTTACATGTCCAGGGTAACAAAAATCTGTAAAAGTTACTTTGATTTGATAAACAGAATCAGATGTATTGTACCGGTAAATTCCAAAGTATGACAGACTGCGTTGCTGTCTCAGAATAATGTGCCACACAGGGGGTTTGCACAATGGCACATAAAGAGTTGAGCAGTTCCACTGGTCACACCTCCCTTTCCAAATCTTCATATACACTGTAGAATTCCACGTTTCGTAGACATTTAGACAGGTCTATGAGTTTTTGTTTCTATAGCTCTTAAAAGTTACGTGACAGGTTTAGCGCTCTAGTTGAACATGACTTTGATATTCCTTTCCCCTTTACTGTAGGATCTGTACTGGTATATTCGTCAGTCCATTCATCATTGAGGAATGTGATCCCAATTAAATAAAGGCTTCTTTCATTTGGACCTCCTGGCATATTGCCCCTTTCTGTTGCTGCCACACATTTAGCAGAATAAATCTAGTAGTAATAATAGTACACTTGTATACATGTCACTAGACAGCACTTGTGTAGAATTGGCATTATACGGTACTAGACAGAGCTTTAACCCTGAAGACAGGATCTTGAACTGACCCTGATATCGTATTAATTATTCATGCATGTAAGGAAAGATGAAAACTATGCATGGACTACAGAGAGTCATATAAAGACAGTGGGAAAAAACTTTATTTTGCATTGCTTTATGGCAAAGTAGATACACTGTATTGGAAAAGATATCCCCAAAAAACCATAATAGAGCTCTTTACATCACACCCACGTCAGGTTTGGGGTTAGTATACCAAATTACACTTTTCTTTTTTGTTTTTGTTTTTTTTACTCGTTCAAGTTTTTAGAAGAAGTTGCTCTCATATACATTACAGTGTACTCCTGTTAAACAAAAACAGTTACAGCTTTTAACAGAATTCTGCTTACAATGAAGTAAAAGTCAGTCCCCAACATTATCAGCTCTTTGTATTTTATTACCTCCGCCAAGTGGGGAGGTTATGTTTTCGTTTCTGTTGGTTTGTTGGTTGGTTGGTTCGTTCGTTCGTTCGTTGGTTCGTTCGTTCGTTCGTTCGTTCGTTCGTTTGTTCGTTCGTTCGTTCGTTCGTTCGTTCGTTCGTTTGTCCGTGCGCAAAATAACTCAAAAAGTGTTTAACGGATTGGAATGAAACTTGCAGGAAAGGTTGAGAATTACACAAGTACCAAACGATTAACTTTTGGTAGTGATCCGAGAATTTTGGGGGAATTTATGAGGGATTTTTGATATTCTAGCAGGTAGGGTCAATGAACTTGCGAGTTCAGGCTGCGCGCATTTGAGGTTTGCATGCGCGCTCTAGAGTGTGTGCTCTAGTTTCTGTTAGGGCGAAGCGCGCCGTGCAGCTGTGGGTTTATGACGTAACAAAGGCTTCTATATTGGGATTCGGGCGACTCTGCACACAATGCAGTACGTATGGGTGGAAATATTAGAAGAACAAGATCAGTGATGGAAATGAGCTGCATGCTTGGCGGAGGTCTGCGCTCTCAGAGTGCTTTTCTAGTTGTTTATTTGTTTGGTTTTGAATAACAAAATCTTGATATAACTGAAGAAAACTGCCAGTCCGGGGGTACGAACTGTACCAACTTTATCCCCAAATAGATTATGTTTATCATTGTTAATGCATGAAACGTGATCCCAATTTCCTAATCAGTGACAAATTGAAAGTACCGATGTTACTATTGGAAAGTTTTCAGGGTTTTACAAATTTGAAAAACCTGCCAACCCAGGGAGTATGCAGTACAGTACAGTATGTTGTGTCTTGTGGGTTAATGTTGCCCTGAAGTGAACAGCATGAAAAACGTAACAAGGTGTGAAAACTATACAATCAGACATTGAATTAGGAATTACATGTAGGATGTAGACACTGCAAGGCAATGAACTAAAATGAATAAACTCACAAATTAGCATCACACAGATATGCCCGCATGCTGTGTGTTGACACCTTCTCATTCCAGCAATGCTGCATGCCAGTTTGGTCAGGTTACTCCAGGATAGCTGTCACCTGTTCACTTCCATCACACTGCAGGAGTATTTCATGCATCCAGAATCATAGAAAAGTTTGTCTGCAGTTCTAAAAGGAACTGAGTTTCAACTCTGAATAATTGATAGATGTCTGGCAAAGATTTCACAGTTTATACTAACAGAACCCGGAGTTGTCTTCTTTCTATAATGTGACACTCATTAAAAAGCAAATGATTTACATATGATGATGATGATGATGATCCACAGCATTTTTATGGCGCCATATATACATAGTATTGAACAGGTCAAGAAAATTCTGCAGTCTCGTTGGTCAAGACCTGTGCATCACTTTTTACTGGTAGCATGTTCAGTGTCGAATAATCATTGCATTCGTACCAGTTAATAGACACTGTAAAGCATGTTATTGTGCACTTGTAGTCACAAGAGTTCACTCACTTGAGAAGAGATGGTTAACCATGAATCCAGGAATTGTCAGAAATATGATTAAAACAAATTATTTCTGGCAGTAATCTGTCCACCATTCTATAAAACAGATGATGTACGTGTACATTCAATACAATATGTCATTTCATTGGTCAGTACATTGTAGGAATCATGCGTATTACGGTATATGTGGTAACTACACGGTACTGTATGGAATCTAATGTTAACTCACTTGGCTGTGCCTTGTGGGTTACTAGTAAACAATTCCGTAGTTACCTTGTGCACACAATTCCTACTGACGTACTTCGACAGATGCATCATTTGTGTGGTGTCAATGTCTAGAAGTGTAATTTGCCCTAGTTGCATCACAGCTGACTGAAATAGAGTGCAATGCAGCTTTTATGTTCCCCGTTTGCGTCAATCTAATGTTTGACTTTTGACACAAATTTCAACAACTTTTTGCTCCACCAATCCAAGCTGTCCACATCATGACAAGTTGAGTCACTCCTACCCAGCTGACCACATAGTGGCAGCTCAGTTTGTACTTGTAGTGAGTTGTGCATTTTGATTATTTGCTGGTGTTCTAATTATCCAAATTTTCTTTTTTGTCATCTACTTTACTATGGTACATGTATATGTACAGACATAACATAAAGTTGCAATGAAGATTCTTTTGTTCTGCTCATTGATTAACAGAAAGTGTGATTTCATCTGGTTATAAACTGCAACAAAGTAGTTAACTTTTATCAAATACATAATGTTTGTGAAATGAATAGTAGACAGAATCAATTCTAAACAATGTTTGGTTGGTTTCATGTTGCACTTTGCAGCTGTAGGAATTTGTAATAAACCATCAGATTGTGTATGAGCGCCGGGGGGCCTGAGCACAATATGAGTGGAGAAGTTGCGCGGTATAAATGTCCATGTTATTGTTGTTGTTATTCTTCTTCTTCTTCTTCTTCTTCTTCTTCTTCTTCTTCTTATTATTATTATCATTATTATTATTATTATCATTATTATCATTATTATTATTATTAATTATTATTATTATTATCATTATTATTATTATTATTATTATTATTATTATTATTGTTATTATTATTATTATTATTATTATTATTATTATTATTATTATTATTATCATTATTATTATTATTATTGTTATTGTTATTATTATTATTTTTATTATTTTTTTTTCTAGATCTATATTCAGTTGTATAGACTGACTTGGGATTAAAACACCTTACTCAGTTGTTTTGAAGATGACGTCCATGGCCATCTTCTATGCATCATCTCCCAATCCAGCAAGTAGCTGTTGATCTGAGTGTGTGTTTGATCTGATCATACTGTAGCTGGCTTTTGGGATCTCTGTTGTGTTCTGAGTGCCACTGCCTACTCCTGTCTGACAGTTATACCCAGTCTTGACTTGTATGTTCGCATAAGAAGAAGCACTATAGTCTTTTAAATGCACAAAACAGTTAGTGATGAACTTTGATGTCAGTCATCAAGTGGACTGTTCAAGAACTCTGCATTCTGTATTTATCAAACTGTAATCCAAGATTTGTTTTCTTTTTTTTTTCTGAACAGATGACAGTACATGTGTACATGCAGGGGCGGATCCAGGGAGGACCGCAACTGGCGCATCCCCCCCCCCCTTTATTTTTTGTTGAAACAAAAGAAGTAAAAAGAAACAAATGGGGGGAGGGGCGCGTGTGCCCCCCCTTTAATTTTGTAAACGCGCCCCCTCTTTACGGATTTCCTGGATCCGCCCCTGTACATGTACTGTATACATGTACAAGTGTACATTTAGTATAGTGTACAGTGTGTAGTTCTTGCAATTATACTCAATTTGATTTTTGCATTATGCAATTATCATGCTATTTCAAGTTGAAGTATAATCTGTAGTTCAACTCACCATGATATTTTGAGAACTGAGATGCAGATTTTGTGATTTGAACAAGTCATCGTATGAATTAAAAGGACAGAGATGGGCTATTATAAGATGCTTTTTACAATGTGCCTTTTTCTTAACATTGCACAGAACCAAAACAGCAAGTGCATAGATACATGTATTGTTGGTTTAGTAATATCTGTAGCCATTTTATCATGTTACAAACTTTCAAAATTATACATAGGGAGGCATACATACATGTAGTCATACGAGAAATAATAAGAATTTCACAGTAAATATCTCATAAAATGTTTGCATTTTCTTTGTTTCGATGAATTTGTTGGAACATTATGTAAAATTAAGGTTGAATATTTAAAAAAATGAAAATACCAACATACGACAACAGTGCACCATGTTGGCTAGTCTCATGTAAAGGACCATTGCAGTATGCTTTCATGTAGAAATGTAGGTCTCCTTGTGGAACCATTTTTTTCCCCCCAGTGAAATTGACCTTCTAGTGTAGTTGATCCCATATCCAAACACTAATATTCAAATCATGGGGTGGGTTGGGGGGGGGGGGCGTTGCAAAACCCCGAAGAGTTAAAAGTGTAGTTGGCTGACAGCCGGCAGGCTACCATTGCATTGTGTTTTTTATCAAAAGGTTTTTTTGCTGTGTTTTGCAGGTCTACTCTCCCCAATGGCTGTCAAGAGGGTTTCAAACGGGACCGCTGTCATAGTGCTCTCTGGTGAGTCATGAAACAGTGTGGAGTGTACCAGAGATTGAGCTGGGTGTTTGCGGGACACACCTCACCCTAAAGAAGTAAGTTTTCCACACATCATTCAGTGTTGGTGAGAGGTGATAAGCCGGGCACCGTGGCAGTGCAGCCCACCTACCTCAGCGGCTAGATCTTCAAACCACAGGGCTATACTAGTCTCCAAAGTGTTTCTCATTCAGTAAACAACATTTTATTCATGAATGATGAAGTACAACAGTTGTTCGTACTACAGGATCAACCCACAAGTGCATCTGCAGGGACAATCTGCTCCTCACGTGAAAAGCAATGGATTACAACCAAACCCTTGTGAATGTCTAGCTGTTCATGGATTATCACTGCGTGTATTATGGCCATGTCAGCAAACGACTTATTTGGACCTTCTTCATTGAATGTTGTGTGTGATCTTTGTGCATTCAAGATGCAATCTTTTGCCGATTTGTTTCTTCTCACGAGGGACATTCGACCAGTGAACACGGATGGTGTTTCCATGATCGGGGAGTCGTATTCTAAGTGCAGGGACACGTTGATAGCCAGGACAAAGGGCCTGGCCATAGCAGCGAGGGAAGTGAGGGCACAGCTTGTGAAGGGACGTTTAAAAGATGCTGCCACTGCACTCAGGCAGCTCACAGACCTCGTCGTTCATATCACAGAGTGCTCCAGCCATGCTGCATATCTTGCTGCAATAAATGAGCCAGCGTCCAAGCAAGCAGTGCCGGGAATCATAGATAGATACAAAATCTCCTGTGCAAAACTGAACATTGAGCACTCGTGCATGAAGCTCCAACACACGCCCCTTGTTGAACTCTCCCCCTCGGATATAGTTGATCTGTCAGCAGATATTGCCAAAGAGCTTGTGCTCTTAACCAACGCAAGCAAACTTGCCAGCGACGCCAGCGATGATATCTTCCATAAAGAACAGTTCAAATTGTCCATGAAGAGTGTGACAGCTTGCACAAGCTCACTGCTAGCGAGCATCAAACGCTATAAAGTGACATTGGACGAGCGGAGTAGGACTCGCTGCCTTACTTTTTCTAAACCTCTTGTGCAATCTTGTCAGGCATTTGTTGACTACGCGAGTGAACCGGAGCATACGGGTGTCCAGGCGGAGATCTCTGAAAGTGGACGGCAGGTGCAGACGGCAATATTAGGTGGCGGCATGAGTGTTGCAAGCTCTTGTATACAGCTATGTCACTGCACGCGGACAGCAGCTTTCGACTTTCAGAATCCCGATTTGATACAAAGATTGACAGTTTGTTGTACAGCAGTGATGGATGGGGCCACGCTGCTGGCTCAGGCTCTGCGGGATAAATCGTCGCCTCGAACTATTCCCCCATCTGCATCTTGCCCTCACCTCAATCATGCAGAATAACGGAAATGAAGCATAAAGTAATGGTGTAGGAGACACTTCAACTTGAAGTCCTAGCCTATGGCATAACTTACATTCATGTACTCATACTTGCCAGCTCTGTTAATGTGCTATATTTATGTGACACCCATCCCTGGTGGCAGTTACCATTCGCACTATGCAACATGTAAAACACGGTGCCATCTCAACGTACCAGGCCGATGATAAGTAATCCACAAGCAGTGAAAAATAGTATTTCCATTTAACTAATGTTTATTCATTTCAGTCTTCATACATATCATATCAAAATGGACTTACGGAAATACACCAAAAAATAGAGAAAGATGAAGTAATGGTTGCCAAATTCCATCCCTCCACTCTCTTGCTTGTAAGATTACTATGTTCAGTTATGCATAGAGTAGTTTCTTTTGATGTGGTAACCTGTAGAATGTAAATATAATGACAGTAGAAAACAAAAATCAAAGGCCATGGTACACAGTGTATTGGAAATATTACTGTATACGCCAAATATTTCGCAAAGTTTTTATTTTAGCGAATTTCGCGAGTCAGCTGCTATTCGCGAAATTAAAAACACATGAAAATATTGACTCTAATGCCGATATGAATGTGATGTACGCGTACATACATTTCTCCATTCAGTACAGGACTCCACGATTGCGAATTCAACCACTCACGAAATTGTCAGGAAGTCCCGATTCGCGAAAATTTAGACTTGCTATTTAAAATATATGGCATATACAGTAGTTGTGGTATGTACCAATGCATGGCATGTTGTGCTGTGATTGCATTGTTTTGAAGTGCTTTCCACACCTTGTTGATGACACTGCCACTTATCAGAACAAGACATTTTGTGGTAATTGACATTGCCTAGAGTTTTCAACGCATTTGACAGAGTATGTCCAAGACACAATGGAACTCTTGTGACTCATTGTATGTGAAGTAGAGAGGTTGTGAGTGACATATTTTTCAATGTTGAGTTTTTGTTTTCACTTGTAAAGAAATCAATTGCTGTGAAGTAATATTTTTCCTATTGATCAGTATGTGGTGCTGTAATGGCCAGTTTGTGATGAAAAGTTGTGCTAGTGCAGAAGTATGGGCTTTGAAAACTATAAAACAAACGCCAACATTTTTTTTTTTTTTTTGGGGGGGGGGGGCATTTTTTATTTACACTGTATGTTTAGTCAAATCTTGATTTTTACAGTGGGCAATTTCTGGCTTCTTCTGCAAGATATAAGTAACTATTCTGGATTGTTATCTGGGAATATCCCACTGGGGTGTTGAATGACATTTAACTTACCATATCTGCTATATAGAACAAACTGGTCGGATTCTAGGTAGATTAAAGCCTAAATTTCTTGTCATTGTTTTTGTTTTGTATGCTTCTTGTTACAAATTTGAATGTCTGCCTAACACATTTTCCCAGCAGGTTATTGATTCGAATACAAAGTATCTGGAACTATCAGTAACCAAGTGTTAACCTGTTAATCAGTACTAATGTACAGTCCTTGATACAAGTTCGCCTTTCATAATATATGTGCAGTAAAGGATTGCCGAATGCATGCTCGTTCCCACACTGACGTAACTTTCCAAGCCATACAGGGTCGTGGTATGCTTTGCGACACTGGTATGCAGCACAGGCACTCAAGCACAGACTTTCAATGATTAAGTATGTCATGTGCCTAATCAATTTTATGTCTCGACTTCTCAGATCCTGCACTTGCAATGCAGTGGTTACAGGGATTGTTTCCATAGTAGGCAAAGTTGAAAGTTTGATGCCCTGGCAGAATAAATTTTTAGACCAATCCTACCCCTTTCCAATCCCCTTCCCTAACCACCCCAAAAGAGAGAAAACATAATAATTGTGATATCCAAAAAAAAGACATGTTTCATGTGATGAGTTTTAGAAGCAAGGTTTTAATACTAGTGAAGCAATTACACAGCTTTGTGCATTTGAGGAGCCCTGTTTGTTACATCACTCAATGATTGTGTGCTTGGTACAAAATTCACTAGAGTCTAACAGTCATACCTCTCCTACATTATGTACATTCAGTTGTCTTTTTGTATCTCTTTGGTCTAAAATTTTCCAGAAGCCATTTTTACAATCATATTTAGCAATTTTATATTAGGAGGAGTTTTGTTTTTTTGTTTTTTGTTTTTGTTTTTGTTTTTTGTTTTTTTTGTCAGTCATGATTAAACCTGTATTCGAATTTTAGCAATAAAGGAACTGTGCAGAGCAAATTCACTTTCATAGTTTTTTTTTTTTTTTTTTTTTTTTTTTTGGAGGGGGGGGGTGATGACATTTTCTCTTTTTATTTTCAAATAAAAAGACACCATGACATAGAATTTGGATTGCTGATACCATCTGAGGGTCTGCAGTGAGTATTGATATGGCACTACAATGTATGCATTAATCTTACATGTGTGCACTGATTTAATGGCGCAACTTCCTGAATTTTTTGAGTTCCTGCCCACATCACAGTATGTGATACATACAATACAAGAATATCAGCGCAAGGTTGTTTTTCCTGTCTCGCATGTGGTTTTGTGTTCACATCTCCCAGAGTCACGAGATATCTCAGATGACACGGTGTTGTACATACCAAATGCCTTGGACATGCACACTACAGTTGTACATACCGTACCACACGTATAAAATCCTCTTGGCTAACACTGAGGGCAGGCTTTGTACTGAATACAACGTGTACTGCTTGGTTATATGGATAGCACGTTGATTCCTATGCTGTATTATGTACAATCTGTACCACTCCTTGCCAACTACTGTTACGATAGAATATGCATCCAGGTTTCTAATAGGGATTGCCATAGGCATATTATTTTAGCCAAATTAGAACATACATTGTACTGTACCTGTGTTACAATAACCAAGAGTTCCCGGTATCTAATCGTGGGAAAGGCTTTAATGGATATGGATGTAATGTTATGAAGACATGTTACAAGTTCACGCCAAACAACATTTGTAATGTTGTGATTTACCTGAAACCACTGTGTGGTAGTTAATTCATGTACATTGTACATTGTATTATGCGTTTGTGTAAACTTGTGAGTGTACTTGTACAATGTAAATGTGCAATGTACATGTATTACATGTGAAGCTTCATCTAGAGGAACATCTTCGGCAAACTGACATTGTTAACTGCTCTGAGCAACGACTGTGCCAGTCAAGCAAAGGAAATTAAAATCAATTCCTCATACATGTAAAAAGCAAATGTTATGGAGATAAAGTTATATTGTTTATGATGTATACATAAATATTTGTTGTGCTTGTGCTGGGAACATGATAAATCTGTTATCAAAAGTCACAATAGTTGCATTCAGATTGAAGCTAATCATTGTCGGTCTAAGCATCAATGATAAGATTTGCCCTCTAAGCTACAACGCATGACCACACGACACTTAATCTTAAAGATTGAACTTTCACGAGAGAGTGTCTTACTCGATGATAAAACCATTAACTGGAAGAGATACAATGTACATACACACAACGCTATTTGAAGACAAACCTGATTATGGCTTGACGATACAGAAGTGTACAACACATCCTGCGGCCCTGGAGGTTGACGTGGAAACTGACGGGGAATAGGTTTCACTGAGAGGTTACACTAACTTTTGAGTTTGCCGGTATTGATTACATGGCCACAAGATGCTATACTACGAGTGGGGACCCCTGCTGCTCTTTGATAGAGCACAAGCCCTGAGATATCTTGTGGTTACAATCATCAAGTAATCTTGTGTACATGTAGCTAACTTTTGTGTGCATTTTCATGGTACTATGCTATGAGCTTATTATTCACGCTAATCTTTTTAAGTTTAATCTAAATTAATATGTTTTTGTGCATGTATACTGTAGCTGATAATACACAATTAAAGGTGCATGGTCCCGGTGTTTTAGTCAAATGCGTACGCGGGCGCACGGCGCAAGTTTCCTATAGAGTACGCTATCGACTCCTCTTTAGCGCTTACGCTGTGGCCCACTTTCCCGAGTCCGAAGAAGTCCGATCCACTGTAGTCAGTGGTCCGATCACAGTTCGGCTCATGGTTCAGCTGATGGGGATGACAGCTTTAGCAAACTTCTTTTGTGATGTCATAATAAGAAGCACATCTGCACAAACCCTGGCATTACACTGTACTACAGACTGTGTGATGCGCCGAGAAGACAATGAAGGCAACGTTACTTAGCAACACCTATGCGCTTTGCTCTCGATGACAGCTCAACTTCGGCAATCTTCGTATCAATGCTAACGGTGATCGGCAGTATCATCAACAGCGTCCTCTACACTACCGGGACTATGCACCTTGAAGATGTTAAGTTTTGAGTGCATGCCCCTCCGGCCATATGATTATGATCTCGGGATGCTACAAACCTACAGTGTACTAGCCAGCTTGCCCCTGGGCTACAAAAACTCACTGTCAGGGAAGTGATGATATGAATGAGTACTGACAGTACTTGCCAGTTAAAAGTGTGGGGCCCTTGCCAGAATGCCCATTTATAAGACAAGAAGGGTAGAAATCTTGGATTGTAATGCCCTGCTTCTCAAGAAATTTAATTTTAATAGCAGTATGAATGCAGGGTTTTGAAAGTGCTCTTTATGAAATTAAAAGTCAGATCCAAATTCAGATGTTTACTGTGTTTCACAGAGATAAATCGCAGGAATGTGTAGATGTAACAATATTGATAATTTAAAAACAGGACACATGCAAGCACTAATTGTAAATGTCCAATAATCCTCCGATACAGAACAAAACACTTGTCAAAAGCAAAAAGTAACACAAAAAGCAAAGAACAAAAACAAGAACTATCTCAAGCCCCGAACAAAACTAAAAAACGGCAAACCACAATACTGTACTATACATGTACAATTGTAAGTTGTACAGCTTGTACATTGACTGTCAGACACCATCAGGTGTAGAAGTGTTTGTACTTTCACACAAGTCAAAAGAACCATAAAAATACTTGAAAATACTACGTTTATTTGTTGATGTGCATTGCATTCATACTACTAGTTTGCTATGCATTGCCATAGCTGTGGTTTCATTCCCTCTCCAAAAAAACAGTGTACTTGAAACTTCAAAATCTATTGGACAATTGAGATTCATGTGTGACCACAAGCCTGTGACATTGAAATTGTGTGATAGCCAAATTGGGCTATTGGGATAATTATTTGAAACTGGTGACATGCAAACCACCCAGTTAGCTGTAGGTGCCTGAAACAGTATTGACAAGCAATGAGGGATAGTGATTTGAAGCTCGCTAATTACAATTTTGTACAAACCACCCTGTTACCTGTACACACGTATGGTGTCCAAAACAAACTTATTGACAAGTGATACTTGTAATCAAGGGTTGATGTATGACTGATCTTTTTCGTGTTGTTGCCCTGTAAGTTGCCTTCTGTTGGACAATTGTGCAAGTACAGTGTATGAAGCATACTGCAAATTACGCTCTGTAACAAAAGCCCCAGTGTTTTTGGCAACCATACTTTACAGAACATATTAAGTTCACTTGGCCATATTAAGTTTACTTGGCCATAAAAGGTATTACAACTTCGTAGTTAGCTAATTGCTGGATCTTGCAGTCATGCGTGCAACACCTTATGTGGAGGTTATACAGTATTATGATGTGTTAAAAATGTAGTCCAAAATGCCTTGTAACATTGACCACTGTGCAATGAATAAAAGGCATGTGCAACGTGACAATTTGTAACATGACACTGTATATTGTGTGATCAAATTGAAGACACATCATGTTATTGTATGTTGTAGCAGTAAGTGTGGTGGTAAGATATCAGAGGTACCAGATATGAGATATCAAACATAACAGCTATTTATTTTGAATTATTTGGTGGCCATGCAAACAAAACAAATTTTACTTTATGGATTGTGAGTGTGTATGTTCACACCATGATTTCATGGTACATGTACACTCTATATTTCTGTGAACAGTTAAAACCAAACATTTGAGCCTGACGTCAACAGTAATCAATAGGGCCTACACTGTCCAGTCTTTCATGTTAGTGGCATACATGAAACGTGTGTTTCACATACAAACAGATATTTAAAAAAAGAAGAAAAATGTCCTTTTTAAAAATCTAGGGATATCTACAAAATATGTACAAGGTCTCATTTTCTGTAGAGTTTCACAGTTACTGTATGTATGCAGTCTCAATTCAGTCTTAAACTTTAGAACAGTTCAGGGAAATCTATTAAATGTACACACGTACATTACGATTTCACTGATCATGAGTGAAATATGATATCAGGTTATATATTCTCTTTAGGTGCAAAGAGGGTTGGATTTTTAAAAGTGATTCTATTTCCAAAACATGCACTTTGATCTCTAGGACGTCTTGTGCTGGAGTACACATTCGCACCTTTTTTTTTTTCTTTTTTTTTTTTACAGTACAAGTATGTGCAGTGAAAGTCTACTCTGACTTGCTGCAGCTACATGTAGCATTTGATAGTTCACCCTTTGTAAAACTACATAAAAGTCAGTGCCTGTGAAATCAGGTTGTGGTTTTGACAGACCAAGGAGGTTTTGTACTTGGAGTTCCTACTGGCTGTAATTTATTCAAACAGTTGTCAGATTTCTATTGATGTGCAAAAGAATTCCACAGGTGCACTTGTGCCATTGATGATCAAAGTTCCAAGCCGCCGTCTTGCTGAGCAATCTGAAGATTCATTTTGAACGTTATCATAATGTTGGCCATATTTTGCTTATCTATTTATTAAATGAAATGAAATTTCACTTAATAGTAAAGCATGTAAAACAACGAAAGTCAATTCCATTCAGAAATTTGCGCAAAAGTGTAAATCAGAGCTGTATTATATGAAAATGTTTAAAACTGTACCATCCTGGAAAGCTGGTTTTATCACTTTTCGACTTAATTTTCCCAAATGAAACTAACATGTAATAATCTTCAAGTATAATTCTTTATTGATAGATATATTAGATTAGTGCCTGCGTATGCCCAGTCGAGTAATTTTCATTTTCATTTGAGCATTTTTTCCTCAATTTCTGTTTGCGCATCCTCGTGTCTGTACCACCTAGCTTTTATAAGAAGGGATAGTGAAAAGTAATTACCATCACAAAGACATATCTTCCTTTGAAAGTGGCTGGTACATTGTAATTATGCAATGAGACACGAGTCAATTGTCTTCGTATCGGCGCGGCAGATCCTGTTTGGCACATGCTTCAAATATTTTTGAGCGGCGGCTTCGAACATAGATCAAAGGGAATAACTCAGTTGTTACTCCATATCTTCAACCTCCTTGGACAAACTAAATGTGGGAAAGTGATTATCCGTTCATTGTTGGAATGAATACAATAAAGGCATGTAGACCACCCTGGAAATACATTGTATGTAAAAGCTATCAGTGATAAAAAGGTGTTGTTGTTTATTTTTTTCTTAGGAGTTCATTGTGGAGACTCAATCTCCCTAGATGCGGAGATGGCTCGGCGACATGTCCTAGCATGTAGCTGAGTCTGTGAAGGTTCGCAAGAGAATCAAACATGTTCAAGTTTTTATCAGAGACTCTTTTCGGTCTCCAAGCCGGCAAGGTGGTCGTGGAGACGTCTCCGTGACATCTCCTAACCTGTGTAGTTAGTTGCAGCCAAGTCATGGGGACTAATTTTATTCATGACTTACCGGAAATGTCATGGCGTCATCTCTGTGACTTAGAAGATGTTTCAGAGATGTCACAGTGACGGCTCTGTGACTTTTGGACGAGTGAATTCTCCCCTTTTTTGAAGCCGTCTCTGAAGTCACCATGGAGTCGCTCTCTTGGTGAGGGCGCGATCCATTTGTTTACTTGTCCTTTGAGTTGCGTGAGTTGCAGCAGTCACGGCAAAGCCTCCTCCATTGAGATATGCCCTTTACATGTAGATACTTTTGTGCAATGTTGCTTTAAATAATAAACAGTATGCAGGGTAAATTCAAACTCTGAACACTATTTTTGTCACAGGAAATATTTTGTGAATGGGATATTTATAATAGACATATATACATAGGTTGTAAAGCTGCAAAATAATAGGGACCTTGCATGATACTGTAGTCCCACCACAGATTCCACGACAGATTCCAATGGCAGTGTGGACGACCTTTTCTCTTTCACATAACACATGAAGAAACTACATATGATTCACCTGTGCATGTAACAAGTAACATTCATGTACATGTATGGTTGTCCTGGCATGATGAATCTATTTCTTGTAGCGTGTATTACTGTGTATGTTTTTTTATGAACAGATCTGTAATATGATTTGCCAAGTGAAGCTATTAGTGGATTGCAATATGAGAAAGAGTGTTTTCATCTTTTGTATTTTTCTTTCCCGAGAGAAAGATCAAGTTTTTCTGTTTGTATTTCAGCCTCTGTCAGTCTCTTTTTGCCGATGTTACAAATTTGATGTCGAGAGAAAACTGCATGTAGGAAATGAATCTATATTTAAACTGAATTGCCACATCAGTGAATGTTTGTACCAAATCAGACAAATCACAAGATGGCATTTGAATCACTCTGGGTAACAAGTAAGCCATCATGTTTGTTGTACAAAGACAACCAGAAAGTTGAATCAGACCCTCGTGTGTGCCATGTACATTACTGTAGGCCTACATGTACTTACAGTGTACTTTGTTGAAAACACCAATTTGGATAAACTGGGATGATACACTGCATGCAGTGTCATAGTTTGAAATAATACGAGCACCATCTTCGTTTTGTATGTTACAATGTACATGTATGTGTGACAGAATTAGAAAGATAATTATTTTTCCAATGATTATTGAAAGTTCAAAAGTTTCATAAGCAAAACAAATGATGACTGTGTTGTCCAGAGTACACAAGTTAAATCTCACAGTCACATGTGACCTTCTGTTTGAGTTGTGTAGTGGAATGATTGTCATGGATTATTTACTGAGCACTGTCAGCTTGTCAAGACCTTCATACATGAAGCCTGTCACTCCTCTTGCTTGAATATTTGTCCCTCAGTTGCCCAGCTTCCAGTTTCAGTGCTGTCATTAGTTAGGTTCACACGCTGTTCCTAAACTTTAAGCTTAGGTCGAAAACTTAACTCTTGATGATTAGCTTGTAGTTTAGCACCGTGTGGATGCATTCAAAAGTTAATTGCAGGTTTAATTGATGATTAGAACCACGAGACATCTTAGGGTTTACGCTCTCCCCACGAGCGATGGGGGATCCCCACTTGTACTTTCACTCCGTGTGGACGCAATGATCAACAAGCTTGTGAGTTAATAGCATGAACCTTGCTTCTCATTCGCATCCGGGTCAACCTCCATCTGCGCTGGCCATAAAGCCATAAGGCCATCTACAAATGTAGTAAAGACTCTGCACTGCCGGTGTAATCATCGAGTGGGATGCGCTCGTACAGTAAGTTGTAACTTACAAGTTTAGGTGCGTGTGTGAAATCGCGTCGTGAATTCATGAGTGGAGCTAATCATTGACAGTTCAGTTTTTGATCTAAACTTCAAGTTTGGCAACTGCGTGTGAACGTAACTATTGATTTATTCCCTAAGACTTAAGGTAGTGCTCTCTAAACACATGGCATACATATATCACATACAGCCGATATTTCTGTAGAATATCTTGAAAAGAGATTGACTTTGAACGTTTATGCTTCAAGTGGTCTGATTACAGTAAGTAAGAAGAGCATGAATGCAGCTTATAATGTAAATAATCTCCCTGTTATTGAGAAAACAATATTGTTAGGTATTGTCGAGCAATTTGAGTATGCTATAGATGGATTTATAAATCGTAGGCTAAACAAAATGTACATCTGTACATCTATTGTAGTAGAGTGGATTTTTTCCCCCTTGACTGTGACATCATACACTTCATTTTGGAAGACAATGTACATATACCAATACAGGGTGGTCCACAACTTGAAATTTGAGCATGTTGCAAGCTCAGAATCTGAGAATATTGCAGAAATTGAATATGCGCGGAGCGCACACAATGAGTACATAGTACGCAATATTTTGCTGCTTATCTCTCTTTGTGCTGCTTATGGTACATTCAATGTTCTCTCTCATATTTTGCACACAAATATCTATGTACCAGGTAGTTTGATGTTTCTTATGTTATGCACATGTTTTGCACATTTTTGAATACTTTTACTTTGAGCTTGTTGCAAATTCTTGAGGATGTTGCATAGCATGTTGCTGGCTTTTGAGGATGTCGCACAAGAATTTTAGCATGTTGCAGCGACATGCTAAAACCCCTCGTGGACCACCCTGCCAATACAACTCTCTTGATTAATTACTCATTTGTATGCAAGCAAATGTTGACTTAAACACTTTAGTGAAGAACTGTGTGTTTGTTCTTTGAAAAAGGTCTGATGGTGCAAATTTTGTGATGACTACTAGTATGAAGATATGGATTTGGACAGGAACATGCTTATTTGTGAAAGGGTAAACATACACAGTGTACATTGTGTATCTTGGCACTGAAATACTGAAATACTCTGCATACTGTTTAAAACTGAACTTAAACTGTGTTGAAATTGTATTAGTTTGATAAAGAGCTGTGTTATCGAGTACAATCTATGTGTGTGTGTATGTGTGTGTGTATTGAAAAGCAAATGTACTGTAATTGATTGTAGTTTCCAGGAAAAAAAACAAACAGTTAATTAATGAGAAGAAAAGTTTGATTTATACTTCCAAGTTCTGTTGATAAATGCTTGCTTCCAGACGCCATACCAGCATTCTAGAGCAGAGGACAAATGTCTGTAGAGGACTTATAAAGAGGCAAGATGCAGCAATAAAAAGATTTAACAGATGTCCTGGTTAAGGATACACAGGTCTGTGTTTCTGTTGTTTTTGTCTTGTTATCTCTGTCTTCAAACTTCGATGGTGCACAGGCACTAGAAATTATTATGAGTCTGCTGATGCATTCTTCCAGTTGATCACGGTAAAAAAAAAGTACAGTGTAGTACTCATAATTTACAAACTGGTGATGATAGTGTTCAGTTCACTCAGTATTACTTTTGGTTTTAAGTAAGATGTGTACTGTAGTTTTTAAATCTTCATGTTTGAATTCCATGTATGCTTGTGAAGATGTTTGCATCTAACCTGTTAATCAAGGAGAACATTAGAGATTATATTCCTTTGAAATGATGAAGACAATGAAGAGAGTCACCAGTGTGTTGAACAGAATATACAGTATGGATTGTTTTTTATAGTGACTGAAAATGTTTAATTTGCAGATATACCAGTATGTTCCTGAACTCACTCTTGCTGTTCATAAAATCGTATTGTTATTGTAGTAAAAGAATTCAGGGGAGAACATCCTGCCAGTAATTTCAAACATAATCAAAGTGGAATTATTTGTTTGAAGAAGTATTTTGGCAAGGACTTTTGCTCCATTCCTCTTTAGTCTTGCTCTGTGTGGCTCATTTGTGTGTGTGTGTGTGTGTGTGTGTGTGTGTGTGTGTGTGTGTTGTGTGTTGGACATGGTTTGCTTAGTTGTAATAGTATGCATTTTATCTCCTGAATGGTTTTATTATGTGGGAATTACAATCACAAAGATGCATACTTTGCAGGCATATAATACATGTTGTAAAGTCATCATGCTGTATCCAAAAAGAATAACTTTAAAAAAATAAACAGAAATGTGATATTTCATTGGGGGGGGGGGGGGGGTGCAAGTGATGAGACTATTTGAGTATCACAGTTTATCTACAACAGTGAAAGCACTCACAGGGATACATTGTACATTGAGCGTGTTTCTACTGAGAGCACCTCGCATCCCTGGCATCGCCACGAATTTTGTCCAACGCAGCACCTCGTATTTTACGACCACTCGAGCTGTTTCTACTGAGCGATAGAATACGAGGTGATGCAAAGGTGACGTGCAAATGCGGCGATTCCGGAAGTCAGGTATTTTTAAGTCACAGATTTGGGTCACGCGCGCACTGTTTACGATCCGAACCCTGCCTGCTTTGCTACAACTGCGTCGGCTATTTTTTGATAAGCAATTTAATATACCCCGAACTAACATACTGGTATCCTGCCACTGACTGATGATAAATCTTTGGAGATCGAGGGTCCAGTTGAGATTTTCTCAAGGCTGCGACATACTAATGTGGTACTCGCGATTCAAGACAAATATAAAATGAAATAACGCGGTGTAAAATCAAGTAAGTGATGAGGGCTTAGTAATGCAATAAGTTAGGCTGTTAATCACGCGAACAATAGACGATGAATGCCACAATTCACATGTAACGTAACGTATAGGGCCTATAACACATACACAAGGGAGTTGGTACAAACAAAGCATGATGCGAACACGGTCGCTGTGGTACACACGTATTTTGTACATGTGTGTCGAAGGAGTGTTTGAACCGATGAACCGATTGAAAAGCGCAGGGAGAAATTCTAGACGTCCGATACACCACGAATTTCGCTACCCGGTGTGTTTCTACTGAGAATCGTCCTTCGCGTCACCACGCATCGACCACCTCAATAGATGGACGACGGAGCACCTCGCATCAGCTGGCATCGGCCACTACCCGATCTGTTTCTACTGAGGAAAAATTCGAGGTGTCACCACGCATCGGCCGGTATCGGCCGGCATCGGCCGGTATCACCACACATCGGCTGGCATCACCTCGAATTTTCGTCGCTCAGTAGAAACACGCTCATTGTTATGATGCATGCATAAAATAATATAAGTACAGAATTTGTAATGCACCATCAATCAAGTAACCTATTCTGAGGCTCAGAGGGACATATAAAGAGAATAACATACATGGTTGTCCATATGAAATTTGAAGAGCAAGGAAGAGGTAAGCATACCCAGTAAGCAATGCAACAAATATTCAACAACAACCACAACAACAACAACAAAAAGATGTGAACATACTTGTATATGACTTCAGATGCTTTTTAAATGTTTCTGTGGTTTCTGCTGATTGGATCCTCAGTGGAAGAGCATTCCAGAGACAGGGCTGCAGAAATAAAATAACAGCTTATTCAGTAAGTGTTAATCATATCAGATGAGATGTGATGTCATAATAGCCTCACAGGTATTTCATTTACTCACACACAAATCTTCACTAGCTTCCTTTTCTCATACCTCCTTTTCACTGGTTTTTTTCTCTCTGCCTCTCTTTCTTGCGCCATGAGCATCTTTTCATGATGGATACCGGCGCATTACAAGTGTTCATATTATTATTATTATTATTATTATTCTGTTGTACATCTCCACCCTACACAAGGGCACCAAAGACATTTAATATGTTTGGGGATTCCCTGTCTGTGCGTCCCATGCCTCATTATCGTGATACACTTGCTTTCTGAAAGAGGTATTGAAGTCAAGTGCTCTTTCATTATGCTAGCAAAATGTTGAATTCTCTTTAGAGTTTGTTCTTTTTATATGATTTTCCTGCAATGAAGTGATGCCCTGTTGTAGTCTTCTCATTAAGCAATGGATGATGACTTTCAATTTCATAACTTTTGAACAGATTGTCTGATATCCCTCAAAATTTCACTGATGTGTTCTACTGTATGATAATGCTGAATTCTCTCAATCCACATCTTTGGGTATCGTTCACCTTTTTTTACAGGTACCTGGCCCAGGTCCGTGTACGATCATGGAGGTACAAAGACATCTTTCTTTGTACCTCCATGGTATGATGCATGATTGAGGTGTGCATGCACTGATTAGATTATGTTGAAATCCCTCCAGGTCAAAGGTCACTAAACTTTGACTGAAAATTGCTTAAATGCAGGAATGTGTGGTAATATTAATATACTTTGCTAGAAAGGGTAGATATGAATAGGTGATAGGTTTTATCTTGGAAATGATATGCAATGCACTTTTGTAATGGGAGGCAACATTTTCACAAGTTGTTGAAAAAAACACAGCACTATGAACTAAACTGTGCATACTAGTACAGTAATGATTTCATGAGAAATGGGGGCATCCCAGCAACCAGGAGCAGCAGATATATTGCTTTGTTTTGACATGATTTCAAGGGAAATGAATCATTTCCATCATTACTATATCAAATTGATACAGATTCTTTTTTTAACAAGTTAGCTGTGTTGACTTTGCAAAGGGAAGGAGGCTAAACTTGCAGAATTATTTTCAAAAACTTAAAGAAAAGTGAAAAGTGTATATTTACAAAGTGTGTGTATCAAATGCAGTGGAGAGTTGAAGGAAGTAGTCTTGTCATTCCCTTGTCTAATTTGCATATGATTATGGCTGATATCACCATTTCACAAAAGCGTGTCAAGCTGCAAAATGTTCAAACTTTCATTCTTCTGGTCCAATACTGAATCTTTTACTGTCTCATTTTGCTGTGCTCTGTATGTTTGTTTGTTTGTTTTTGTTTTTTTTTTAACACAGAGCCTCCTTTGAACCCAGATCTCATATAACTTACTATGATTAGTTCATTGGCTTATTTTCTTTTGTCGACTTTGGTATCATTCTAATTTGAGGTTAAACAACAGAAAGAAAAGAAACAAAGCAGCCTTGGATTTGTCAATGCTACAATGTAGCTCCGCCCTAGAACTTATAACACGTTAGTCCACCCCATTTGTCCCCGAGGGAATCTGGTCACGCATGACTACAGAACAGGATGAAGCAGAATTGTCCCCTGTCTTCCCAAGCCAACGATTATCCAGGGCTGTCGGCTCAAACTTTGATGACAGCCCCACCTCATTACTGCCCCCCCCCCCCCCCCCCACTACACGCACACAGGCACAGCGATTATTGCCTGTACATGTAGCTGGTGACAGTCAGGGGGATTTAGTGGCGGAAATTAGGATATACCAATTGCTTCTGTTTTTGATTAACAAATTAGTCACTTTGAATTACTAGTAGTCTTACAGAGAGAGCTGTTCCTGGCCAATGCATCGACCATCATGATGAAAATTTAGGCACAAATCTACACATGATGGTAATGCGGCAGGGATAATTGCACCATGTGTCTTGTAAAGAATTATTCATGGTGGTAATGTACCGACAATCAGAAAAGAACTTTAAAAAAGAGGAATTGCTGAAGGCAGTCTGATGAACTCATAACAATTTACCAGTTATCGAATTCTTTTTGTTTTCTTTGTGGTTATAATGGAACTTATGGACCCATTTTCAAAAGTGGTTGGTTCTTTAATCTACCTTTCTATGCAGTTATAACTTATAGCATTAATATTAGTGATCACAGCCCAGATTTAAAGTGTTTATTTTACTCTTCATGTCCAGTGCAGGGAAACTTGTCACTTTTGTTTGAGTTTCTTATGTAGGGATAGCAGAAAACATAATTCTGATATCATCTGTCAACCTACAAACATTTATATTCTATATCTAGGCATTTTTTTTCCAACCAAATGTAGTGAGAAATACATCTTTTTGGCAGTCTTTGACCAGGCTTGTGTCCAGGAGTTCAAACTGTGCCCCAGAAAATAAAAAAAGAAAAAAAAAACAATTTAACAAAACAAAGCAAAACATCAAATACAAAGTTTTGTGATTAAGTCAGTATTGTAGTGGTGTCAGTGTTGGTTGTTACCCTTGATATGCCTTGTTTGGTAGACATGCATAGGTCCTCCAGCACAGTGCCGATCGAGTTTGTGTTGACTCACAGATCAGAGATCCTCATTAATTTTAGCAGTGTACACTTATTCCAACAATCATATTGCAGTGTCCCATGCCTATTGTGTGGTACACAAATGATTTTACACACAAATGAATCTTTTGTTAAGTGAACCAATAATCACACCTCCCTGCCACATTGTGTAGTAGAAGAAACTGTGTTTGTAATAATTAAAAAAACTGCTTACTACGTGTATTTGCAAACTGATAAAGCTGGCAGGGAGAGATTTGTATCTTGCTGGTTGTTTATACTATAGTAACACAATTTTGATGATAATCATGATAACAAAATTGCTGTCAATAGCGTGTGCACATAATATCTCAGCTTTGTTGGGAGTATCTAATCATATGCAGAAATGAGTTGATGGTAGATGAGATGTTCAAAGTGGTTGAATTGCATAAACCAACAATTATGCAATTCCTCATCAAACATAAAATGGTTGGCTATAAATACAAGATTCAATACTTCAGCTTTCTTCACAGTATCAAAGGGCCAAAGGTATACAATGTATCCTGAAAATCAAAAGACGCTGTCAGTCATTTTAGAAACTGAGCAGACTTTGCGGAGGGTCTATAGGTACAAATGAAATAATCCTGATGTTCAGCCTATGAGTCGCTAGATGTATCTCTGCCACTGACTCGATATGGTGCCTCCAGTATTTAAAGCTTGAAGTATAACAAGGGGACAAAATCAGTGTTTGTGTAATACTATGTGACATGCCAGGATATTTTCATGTTTGTAAGGTTTTCTCTATCAATTCTGTACTGCGGCACATGGCCTAATGTGAATCAATGCTTGTTTTGATTATTTTGATAAAATAAGTTTTGATTTGTTAATTGAACATTACTTATGAAATTCTTTCATAAATTAAACCCTTTCAATCCTCCCACCAAAAGAAAAATGTATGCAAGAAAATGATTAGCATACACAGCCAGATCTATAATTAACAAAATTAGGAATATTATGAATTGAAGATTTTCATCAGGCTGTGATGTATGCCTTGAGAAATTACTGTACGTGAAATCTACAATCGTGCTGTTGCCATTTTATGATTTCCATGAGCATTTGTCATGAAAACAAAAAAGTCTGAATTGTATGAATTTGACTGTGGCTTCAAAGTAGCAATATGTGAAAATCACCATTGCCCAAGACACAGATACAAAATATGAAGGTAACCCTGAAAAGATGCCTTAGTAGGATGTATTTGATGAACCTAATTATGATTTGTTGCCTTTATTTTGCATGTGCATGAGCTAGAGGTTTTGAAGCCCTGCCATAGATATGCCACAATTGCATCTTGAGAGATGAAGAATTAAACCATTTTGAATTCATGCTGGCTTACACAAACCTTGTTTGGTTAGACACCAGGGAGTGCCAAATTTGGCATTTTCCTTTGCTGAGCCACCTCAGGGCCTTGAGGGGTTGTGCGCTGAAAGCGGTCCAGGATGTATTTGATGAACTTTGTCAGCCAGAATTGGGTAATCTGTCCCATGTCATTATTCACAGCTTGCAGCCTCCTGTGAGCGCTAGAAGGTCGCTATGCCACCTCACACTCAATGGCAAAGGGACAGCACTGTTATTGGTTGGATACTGTTTCATTTCCGTCACTGGAATCATCAGAGTAAAATACTCCACAGGTCTGCCTTCATGTCCCCTTTCTACATTATATTGTGACCCCAGCTCAAAACTCACAAAAAGTAGTCCAAAATTTGTACTTTTCTTCATGTAGTTTACAAGAGTAAGTTTCAAAATGGTATATAACTTGTTCAAATTTGGCCATCCTAACCTAATCAAAAAGTGATTGAAATAAGAGAGTTTATAAGTGCTGTTTCATAGAAAAGGGAAAAAAGATGATTTAAAGATAAGGGTCACTCTAGGTGTGCCTGTGCACACCTAGTCAATGAAACCATGTTCTATTTCCCAATGAAAGTATAGCGCCTGTCCGAAAAAATATTGTCCAGGAAAACTGCTGATATCTTCATTTTGGTTTTGTTTCAAGCCCCCAAGTTTTGACAATACATAGAGAAAGGATTACTCAAAGACAAACTATAAACCTTTGAGTTGATCAACCCAAAGGAATATTTTGGTTCATTATAAAGAATCCTGTGACTTTCTATGGGTTTTGAGCTGGGTGGTTGCATTCTGTCAAAGGTCCTCTTGCTGTCGTAATTGCTTGAGAAGCGAAGAGAGGCCTGTCACACAAGACAAGCCACCCGAGACAAAAAGAGGTGTTGTTTAGCTTATGATTGTCAACACTGAAAAAGACAAAAAAAAAAAAACCCAGCATGAGAGCCTGTCTAAAAGGCTACCCTTTAAGTGACAGTTTCGGTTATTTCTGCCTACCGTCTTTTGCATCTTTTTATTCCTTTTACAGAGCACAGAGTTGTCTTATACTAACTGTTTTTCACACCACATCCATTCTACTATTTGTCTAGTTATGTCATTTGCTAGCCATGATTCTTTGCCATTGTACCGACAAAAGATGCACTAAGCGCTGGATTGGAGAGTGTCACTTCAAATACAATGTATAGGACGCCTGACTTCAACAGCTTTGGACTTTCCACTTGAACTCGTGGAACTATTCATTCTTAACAATTGCACTACAGCTTAAGTGTACTTTCATTGGCATGGGATATTTCCTCATCACATCTGTAGGCCTACTTGACACATATTTCACAAGCCAAGGGAATTCTAAGGCAGCTTTCTGCACAACAGTTGATGCAATTCAAGAATGTGAAAATTCCATTTGGTTTTGCTGCAAGAAAACCTATTCATGCAGTCTTGTTCTTTTACAGATCACAGACTGCCTCTTTGTCTAGTCGACATTTGGCAATAATTTTGTGGTTTGGTTTGATCAAGCACAGAAAGATGTGGCATATTGAAAGGAGTTGAACTTATTCTCAGCCTTGATATTCAGCAAGTTGATAAATTTTTAAACCCATTAGTAACTGAACAGCCCTAAACTGCCCATCTCATTACCCCCTAAATTGCCTGAAACCACCCGTCTGCTTTTTTTAAAGAATTTTTTTATGCTTTACCATTTTTGTTTTTATATATAATCAATAATATATAATTACATAATTTAAAAGAGGTCAAAAGTAAACAAAAATATGTTTGAATTATTTCTGTGACTCACCATTCTCTTGGTAAAGTCGTGGTAGGCTTAATAATAAATATAACTTATAATATTTGTGAAAGCATAACTATAATAGACAAGAATAAACATGCAGTGAGCTATTCTACATAATCTAGAAAGTTGTCAAAATGAGAGTAATATTGCTGACCCTTCAGGGAACAATAGTTGCTTCAGTTGCTAAAGAGTTAAAGGACAAGTTCACCTTCATAAACATAAGGATTGAGAAAATGCAACAATATTAGTAAAACACATCAGTGAAAGTTTGAGGAAAATTGGACAATCGATGCAAAAGTTATAAATTTTTTAAATTTTTGTGCTGGAACCGCTGGATGAGGAGACTAACACAGCTTGTGAGTCATATGCGTACAACAGTATAAAGGAAATGTAAAAGAAAATTCAACATATTTTCACTTTTTTTCGCATAATCAAAGAGCACTTGACTTGCCTCTTTCTAAAGGCAGGGGGAATAATATTACCCATAACATTTGTCGGTAATGAGTCAGGGGAATGTGTACTTTTTTCAAAAGATGGAATTTTGTGAAATTCTCTTTATATTTTCCTTATATTGTTGTACGCATGTGACATCGTACACTGCAGTAGTCTCCTCATCCAGCGGTTACTGCACAAAAACTTCAAAAAAATCATAACTTTTGAACGGATTGTC
This sequence comes from Diadema antillarum, assembly GCF_040938485.1. Lineage (NCBI taxonomy): Eukaryota > Metazoa > Echinodermata > Echinoidea > Diadematoida > Diadematidae > Diadema > Diadema antillarum. Next base: position 212,765 of record NW_027272178.1, on the reverse strand, counting down.
CGATTTTCCTCAAACTTTCACTGATGTGTTCTACTAATATTGCTACATTCTCTCAATCCTTATGTTTATGAAGGTGAACTTGTCCTTTAAGGACAATTGCAATTAGCACACACCAACCTGTGCATACATGATACATAATTTAGTAGCCTGTTTAACATGAAATGGAAGTTTTATCATAATATGAATACAAGAATGCAAAATACATATGTATACATCTTGACAGGAATATGAATTAGGTCATCATAGGAAGGAACATACACTGTACGTGTGTCCCATTTTGAGTTACTAGTAGTAATCCCTTGCATCATTGCATGAAAGGTTAGCAGTAATGTGACTGGGCAGTCACAGACATTATGCAATGTGCATATCGATGTACATGCATGTTTGAAAGGATGTTCTATACCACTTCATACATTTTGTTACCAATTAAACATCTTTTCAGACTACTATATCCCAGGGGAAATGCTGAATTTCGCCTTGAGATGTATTCTCTCTTCCGACCAAGTTCCATCAGTTAATTCTTGTACAGTGTAATTTATGTGAGGAGAATATGTCATCCAGATACATGTAGTGTAGGGCAGACAACAAATACACTGTAATTTATGCTTGATGTTGATGGTTAAATAGACCCGCTTGTGCTGGAGGGAAACTGAGTATGCCGAAGATGGCGGATTCATAAGCACACATGGTGTGCACGGCCTTTATGCGTGCATGTCTTGTTAAATCTGACTTTAATACATAGCAGGAGGCAAAGACGCCAGGCCTAAAAAAGCGTATCTGCCTGGTGTCACATGTGTGCTATGATCTGTAGCATGTATGCTGAGTCGTCGGTGCGTCCAGTATGAGGGATGCTTGCTGTACGATACAACGAGGGAAGGAGGCATATTCCTTAGGTCAGTGGTGTGTGATGAAAACAGATGTGGCCCGTGGATAATGGAGAACAATGCCTACATGTAGGGTTGTACCTTTCTGTACCTTTCTGATGTTTTACTGTACATGACACTTGCCCTCCACTGCTGGTCAAATTTGGGGATGTATACACGTTAGGAAGTTTGAGTTCAGTTGTATTCAGCTATTTCATAACATTGAGCACTTGATGAACCATGCAAACTATGGAATTTCTGAGAAAGAACTGTCTACAGTTTGATAATTGCAAATGTAACCTAATCCAAATGCAGTCTTCATATTATAGGAAATGACCTATCAATGTCTTCCAGTGTATGATATAGAAATGTAAGCAAGGTTCCCCCATAAAAATATGTTGTGATGCTTCGTGGCTTCTTATTAATGAGTCATTTGGTGTTGATGTATGATTTTCAATTGACTTTATAGGCCCTATCTATAATCATTAGATTTTTTAAGAGTATTGTTGCCGTATCGATATCTACAATGTTGACGGCCAACTGATATAATTATGTGGTCAAAGTGAAATTTGAAGTATGTTAGCTTTGTGTGGATGGTAGGCCTATATACACTGAATCACCACAATGATGTAATTGTAAAGAAATGAAATAGTACTTGTTATTTACAGTTGCTATATTTTTTTTTTTTTTTTAATCAGATCTTTCTGTGCAAGACCTTAGTTAACAGCATGATACAGAGTTGAACTTCTTTGATTAGGATGTTTGAATGTCAAAGTGGAAATTAAGGTAGACATAAAAATAATGGCCAATTTAAATGACATAATTCACTTCTCATTTATGAGCCATAATCAGCTTGGAGTGGGCTGTTGTATCATGCAAGGAATTAATTACCTGTACGAAGATGCTAGACGAAGAACTAGATGAAGAGCTACAGCCAGACAGCACACCCCCCCCCCCCTTTAATGAGAGCTCTTGGCAGCTCTTTAATTAGCTTTGTCTTCTTCATTTGTGAAATATGAAAATCTTATTGATCTGCTATAGGGCCTAGCCACTGTTGCTGCTCAAGAAGTCAGTTGTTTCTGCTTCATTTGCATCATAGAGAATTCATATCTATTTTTTTCTTCTTTTTTTTTTTTTGTCTTACTTCATTTTTTGACTGAAGAGACCATTGGTGTTGATCCAGTGCAGTGGGCGGGCTGCACTTTAAAATCAAATTGGGGTATTTTAAAGCAGTAAGGGGGAATCACTAAATTTGCAGGGAGACTTTACAAAGGCAAAGAGGAGTTTTTGTAAACTGTGTGTGTAATTAGAGAGCTGTAGGCCTTTTTCAGGATCCTGCTCAATGTGAAGGAAAAACATTAGAATGTACACTGTATACAAACATTGAGACATGAAGACATGTATAGGTCTTGGTAGGATAAGAATCCAGATGTATCATGCTATGTTGAAAGTGGGTAGTTATCTTGCCATCCAGTTATTAAAAATACCATAATTATATAACTTTAATGTGTTTATGTTAGATCACGAACATACCTAAACATTAATATTAGTGTTTATGTTTACATTTTGGATGGTAGCCCTACATGTAGTTCACAAGAAGGATGGCTCAGTATCAGCGAAGTAAAGACTTATTTCCACCCTCCATGTTATATAATGACCAAATCAATTCTGCTCATGTATTTGGTAAATGGGCTATTGTATACAAACACTAATAAATGCATACATGAGTATACATTCCAGCTATCAAGCCCAGCAGAACATCACAAGACTTGTTCATCTATTGCTGAGTATATGCCATGCCTTGGTTGGTGGAATGACAATCTGAAAGCATTGCCATGAACTTGTTATCACATGCAGATTACATTGTATACCCTGCTCGGATACAGCCTAAAAATGTCAGATGTCATGAACACAAGCCCTACACAGCATTCAACCTTTTCTCGGCAACGCACAGAACAAAATAGTAAAACAGAAGCCATATTTCTGTCACGAGCCCAGTTCATCCCAAGAATGACATCCGCATCTGATACATGCATCAACAAATTCCAAACAGTGTTTATACCATCTCTGTGCCTTTGTCGTGTCAAATTCATTTTCACTTGTCAAGGAGAACAACGGCATTAGATTGTCTCAGGATAAAATGTCATGTGTGAACGCACCCTCCTTCATAATGCCTACCTAGCCATGGTTGAGTCACCAAATGGGGACACCCCTTCCAAGGTCACTTGATACGGGTTGGCAGGATGGGTACCCACGCTGTGCTGGAATGAAGACGGAGGTGAATGCACTCACCCAGTAGGAGAGTCTCCCTTAGCTGGTGCGTAGCCTTCCTTCCAGACTGGAGGACATTTTGCTCGTACCTTGATTAGCCAATGCAAGGGATAAATTCGTGTAGGAAAGTGCTTCTGTTTGTCATACTATACGTGATAGGATACATGTCATGGCTTGCGTGGGGATAAAGAGCAGGATTTTCAATTTGCTCATTTATTTGATTGATGTCTACTAGCTGGTTAGTTATAGCCTTTTGGTTGTAAAGTGTTAATAGTTTGTCCAATATCCGCCACTGATATTGTAGAAAAACAACAACAATAATAACAACAACATGAAGCGTTTTCACCACTCTAAAGCCAAGGTATAACTGCTCTTTAGTGTATTAGTGTAGGTTCATAAAGCCCGAGGCGTTGATAGGGAGTTCATAGTGTCGATGACCAGCATTCGTTATAGAGGAATAAAAGTTTAATGTTACTACCCCTCTCCTTGTATTGAAGGCTATACGGATTCTGCGAACTTGAGTGCTGTAGGCCTATATGGGTTTATTGCAGGTCGATGTATTATGCTCCTCATTTACCCTGGTAATTTGGAGTGAGAAGGAATGACCGCGAGTTTTTCTCTTCATTCCACCTAACCCAAAACTTGACAAAAGGGGTAATCTTTGCCATGCTGTTTATATACAGCTATACAACAACACAACAATATATATATAATATATATATACAAATATATATATATATATATATATATATATATATACATGTATATGTATATACATGTATATGTATATATATACATGTATATATATGTATATATATATATATATATATATATATATATAGATAGATAGATAGATAGATAGATATATATATTTATATATATACTCCCAACACTGTCTTATTAAAGACGTTCCGTGGCCCTGAATCACAATTCACATATAAGAATTATAAAATGATATGAAATTATACATAATAATTAAGTTATAACATAAGTGTATTTCCTCATATTTGTCATAATATTACTATGATATTTGTTGTGGTATATTTTTCGGTTTGCTGATTAATAGGTGGCCTGGATATGCAAGGCTTTCGGTTTCTGCTGGATTTTTTTTTTTAAATCCAGTTTTATCAAGATGGCATTAGTGCAGTTATTAGAAGGGGAAAAGATCTTTATGATATCGTTTTATAGTGTGACCTTAGTGTTACTGCAGTCTTCATGGAATCAGCCAAAATTTTCATTCCCCTTGAGACGTGATTCTCTTCTTGAAGATCATCTTCTCGCTCCTCCTAAACAATCACTACAGTGTGATAGCCTTTGGCAAAGACTACACACGAGGCAAAAAACTCCCACTGCACAAAACCCGAGGAGGGGAGGGGCTGTACAGCACTGTAGGTGTCTCTTTGCAACAAGAAATTCAAGAGAATTGTGGGTTGTTCGTGATAGGATACATTTAGGTTTCACAAGATCGTATTTTATCAGGACTTCACATGAACGTATACTATTCTTAAACCAGCCATGCACCTTTAATACCTAGTTCCTGAGCTGCAAAATTCCACATTTTGCTTTGATATTTCCCTTTCCTAAATCATCTTGAAAACCAGGACTGTTGAAATAGTAGAGCAAGTGAAAATCAACGCATTTAATACGCAAAAAAGGGAATATGAGGCTGAATTATAGATACAGTAACCTTTTGTCATCAAACTATGAACGAGATTGGCCCCGGCATGTGATAGGAGCGGCGAGTATGCTTGGCACTGATCTGAAGAGAGGGGAAATTACGCAATTGCTGCAGCGTCCTTCCCAACGGGACGATCAGACTGTCGTGGCGAAACATGATAAAAACTGGGCGTGTTTGTTTTGCATGGGAGTATACATCACAGCTTATCTACTTCCTCGTTCAACAACAACAAAATACATATATAAGTGATGTCAACCCCTGGAGGAAACGCAACACAAACGTGCGAATAATGATCTTCTGTCGGAATGTTAGAAAACGCCCTGCCCCGTGAGGTTGTATCTGGCCCTTGTGTATTTGGGTTGTCGGACCTAATCTGTCAGAGCGAGCTTAATGACGACTTTAGGCTAATTTAGATTTGGACATTGGGTGTTGCCCTTATAATAGTTTCAAGTCTGCCAAGCGTTTGTTGAGGATTTTGGCTGTCCAAACGGTTATGTGATTCAGGGGGAATTGTTTGTTCTTTGAATTAAGCTCATGAGAAAATATTTCCACTGGATTGACACCGTAAACAGTACCGGCTACTCGAAGGGTGAAAGAACTGGGGAGTAGCCTTTATCCACACTTATTTCAGGCTGATGAATGCATTGGCACCGTGCACATGTCGAGTGGTCTGAAGCCTGTAGACAGTGATTCATTTATTATTGGGAAATAAAAACACAGATGTTTACTCAGAACTGTGAGTCAACAAGCAAAGGGTTTAAAGTTTTCCTGATGTTATGATTGCTCTCAGTTTGCGTTAAAGGTGACAAGCCCCTTTTATCACCCTCAGCATGTCCATTAATTTCATTTCAAAAGACAATGATTAAAGCATCACTACAGTATCATGAGTCGAATGAGGACTAGTAGGCCTATATACATAGTTTCAAGTTTTGCGAATAACATTTACACTATATTCATTTTTATCGGACTCTTTGATTTCATACAACAGGACCCATCGTACTTTATCAGATGATACAACAAGTCAGGGCCCAAGTCCTCTTACAAGTCTTGCTTTTTATCAAAAGAAAAAAAAAGGGGGAGGGAGGAAGAAAATGATGTTAATGTGTTTTTCCCCCCACAAACGAAGTATGCCAGCCCTGATGCCGATGATTTGAGATGTACGGTATCGATAGTTTATTTCCGGCCTATCCATCATACAGATACGTGTCGAGAGTTGCAACCGTGCAAAATTGCAAACCGGGTTCGTGATCAGCAGGTCAAACTCCATGATGAGCTTTACATGAAGAGCTCATGGCGTTTTCACAGATCGCAAGTGAGAAACTTTGCAAAATCAAAATTGATTTATTCCGTACCGGGCAATTATGATAATTGAGCCATTTACTCAGTCCATGTCCATATATGATTACAATCATTAATTGATGAGGAAAACCACCATACTTTATGTTCTAACCTTATTGTAACCGGAACTCATTTCATTTTATGTCACAATGTGTGTACATTTTGTGGCGGTAGTGAAATCCTAGCGATATCAACGTGGATAGCAAATGTTAATTGTCTATTTAAAAAACGTTTAAGTGACAAAATATCACGAGAGAATGTTTGCGTTGAGTTTCAATTCTCAACTCTTTCTAGAGTGATATAAGACACTTCAAAACAGAACATTTAAAGAGGAAATCAGTCAAAATATAAGTTAGTCTGATAAAAAAAGAGTAAAATCTAACGAGTTCAGGTAAAAAATTGACTGAAATCGGATGGAAAAAATAAGGAAGTAATGACATTTTGAAGTTTCGCTAATTTCTGCAAAACAGTTCTCGTACTCTCTAAAAAAAAATCGAGTGAAAATTTTCACTCTTGAAGGAGTGAATACAAAAAAGAGTGAATTTAGAGTGAAATTGGAGTGAATTTTGAGTGAAAATGTTCATTTTCACTCGTTTTAGAGTGACGTCAGGGATCACTCCAAAATCTTCGAGTGATCCCTGAGGTCACTCCAAAATGAATGAAAATGAACAATTTCACTCTAAATCCACTCTTTTTTGTATTCACTCCTTCGAGAGTGAATATTTTCACTCGATTTTTTTCAGAGAGTACAGTGGATATGAATATGCAAATGAGTGGACTAGCCATGTCATATACCCTCACAATTTAAAGAATGACGAAAATTCAATGTTTCTGTCATTGAAGTCTCAAAACATGACGTTATTCCTGGTTGAATAACTTCAGAATATAGTGATCAGTTAGATACATCAGGATTTGAGCCTCGGGCATAATTGCGTTTGAATGAAAAGCTGGAATTTTCACAATTTTATGTACAAACCGTATGGTAAGTTGTGAGGGAATGACATGCTCACTTTGCCATTTGCATAATATTCATATTGATTGTTCAAGAACAGTTCCCCCCCCCCCCAAAAAAAAAGAGAAAAAATAGCAAAACTTCAAAATGTCATAACTTCCTTATTTTTCATCCGATTTTGATCAGAATATACCGTTGAACTCATAATATTTTACTCTCTCTTATCAGACTAACTTATGTTTGGACTGGATTTTCCCCTTCAAAGCAGAACATTGACGGATTAAGGTCTGATGAGGTTTTCACCTGATTTCCTAGTTTGTGGAGCAAAATTACAAATAAAGTAATATGACCACGAAAAACATGTGTATTACAACTATATAAATATGGTGATATTGATGATAAAAGAGAATGATTAGGGCAGTGATAATATTGATGATAAAAGAGAATGATTAGGGCAGTGATAATATTGATGACGAAAATAACGAGAATATGATAGCAATAACAACTTGGGTCGCCACCACGGCGACTTATATGCCTCCGCTATATCGCATTATTCTCCAAATAATAAGTGTATAACCGTATACATCTTGACAATGTGTGACGACATGCAGTTCTACATGATTGAACATACCTTTGGCCCACAACTTTCTCCAAATAATCACTATCCATAGCAATATGCATCAATTTTCATGACAATACCTTGAGACATTTTCAAAATGGGGGAAATGATAGCGAAATGATAGCATTTCACTTGCCTCAGACCAACTCAGGGGCGAATTCAGGAATTCTGGAAGGGGGGGGGGGGGGGGGCAAAAAAAAATAAGGGGGCACGCCCCCTTTCATTTTTTCATTTTTTTTTCATTTCTTTTATTTTAACAAAAAATAAAGGGGGAGGGGGTGCCCGCCCGATGCGCCCCCTCCTGGATCCGCCACTGCCTTTGAACCAAATCTTTTTCCTGCAGAAACATTGTGCGGTAATGCATGATTATGTGCAATGTATATGAATGCGAGTTCTATTTTATTAAATGCCGTATTGTACATTGAGTATTTCCAAGGTATGGAGAAAATGATGTATTTTCAATTGTACAAAGTGTCATTTCAGCATTTTAAACTGACCTTTGACTTTTGACTCCATGACCCTAAACTTCCCGAGAGAATAATACCCAGGCAATACATCCTCTATGTTAAGCTTATAATGAAGACACTTTGAGCCATTTCCAAGATGTGGAATAAGAAGTGGAATTTTAACATTTTCGCTTGGTCTTTGACTCCATGGCCAAAAATTTTCCAAGAGAATCTTTATCTGGTAATATATTTATACACTTATGATTAATAATCTGAATTAAGATAATTATACATTCAGCTAGGCATTGCAGCGATATAAGGGTAAATAGTAAAGTCGTAAAATTTGACCCTGACCTTTGACCTTTGACTTTGCGCGTGCACCCATAAGATGACAGGTACAACTTCGTCCAATCATACCGTATGCATACGCCAAGTTTACATTCGGATACCTCAAATGATTCTTAAATTTACGACGTCCACAAAATCGATTGCGGAATGACGGACGGATGGACGGACAACCCGAAAACGTAATGCCTTCGGTGATATTTCGTTACGGGGGCATAATGATGATAATGATTATCATAATTATCATGATTATCATGATAATTATAACGATGATGGTGTTAAAAGGTGACCATAGCTAATTTTGTTATCGTCGTTTCAATCGTCACTTCTACGCCTTCTATACCTCTTTTAATAATCACGTTCTCATTCTCATAATGATACCACCACTATCACCAACATGACTGTACTCAGTATACTGTTACCGCTATTATATCAGTGTGTTATAATGCGTGTCTGGTTCTTCGTGCCCTGGTTTAGTTCTAACACTCTGTGTATACTCTAGTATACTCCGTAGGACTTCAGGCCATTATTCCATTGTCATATTAATGTCATTATAGAATCGAGTGTCGTGAGATAGTCTCATCCACCGAGCCAGGGTGGAATTTAAACTCGCACTTCACAACCGAGTCATTTTAGATGCTTTGATATGTATCTGGTTTCCCTGGGTAATGAGGTTGTACTTATTCTTTTTTTTTTAATACAAATGTAGAATAATTCATAGGTACATTACCAGGTCCTGTTGTTACTCAGCAGCTATTTTCTTCAAAACTAGGGTAATGTCAGTAATTGCTAAATCCTTATGATACAACGGCTGCAGTAGTAAATCTTTGTTGAAGTTGAGTGGTCTGGAACCCAATACAATATGGGTAACGGGTACACCTTCGTCCCCCACCCCCCGTTTATATATCTATCCATTAATCTATTAATGTATCTGTCTGCCTATCTTTTATCCGTATCTCATATCTATCTCTCACGTAATGTAACAGAAGTGCCGGATAGATAGATAGTGGACTATGCTATACGTGAAGAGCGCAAATAGATGAGCGGTATTATCATCGCTTCGGTTAGCCACTCGTCATATTGGGGACTGTAAAAGTTAGACTAGTCTGGCAGTCTGCAGTCGATATGTAATTAACCTAGGAATGGGTGTGGCTGTTTTAAGTCAGGCATGCCGACATAGGTCAACACACTATCGTGATGGACAGATGGCAGACCTGGGATTTAAAGACTGTGCATTAAATCATCTCACATTTATGTCTACACGTCCTCTCTGACAGGCCAAATACTAGTAAGCCACAACGTTTTAGAACAGCTAGGCAATATTCTACATGAGCTTAGAAACTACAGGTAGGGGAATATTGCTTTTCCTTATTTTTACAAACATTTTGCTAGAAGAAGGAAATATAATCATTTCAAGGAGAAATGCGTATAAAGTTAACAATACTATTATTGTGGTGGACACAAGGGCACATTATTATACATGTAGGCCCTACTATTTTGTACATGCATTATACATATCGTGCGCGTATGTGCAAATTTGATATACACACAACGATCTCAGAATAAGTATATTATTTTGTGTATAATAATCAATAATTATTGAAAGAGAGCTAGACCTATATAGCCGGTGATATGCTTCTTCGTCCTCTTATATATACCGTTAAAATTTATGAATAACCTAGACAGAAATATCCTCTTGACGATTCTTTGGCTTTGGCGAGATCATTGAATGTTTGCAATGTTGAGCTGTTGCAGGACTTGCAGCGAGCTTCTGAAGTGGACACATGTGGACTCTCATTATATGGTATAATATAGTCGATTACAGTTACCAGATAATTTATCACAAGAAGTCCACTGCTAATACACTATGATGTGCAAACGCTTGTCTTTTGGTTTTACACAATAATAAGTTGGTGGACATGGTATATCCCACCTTTCCATGTGGCATGGTGTTCTGTGGGATTTTTTGGACCAGGATTTGCACGTAGAATAAGGAGTTCCGTGCCTGGGATAATGCTCAAAGCTGCTAATTCCATCATGGGGGACAAAGGTCGAGCTGTTGAACTTGGAAGGTCACCACCATCAGTCACGTGATGTGGATGCTGGCCTTCTGTCGATGAACGGAGTCAATGGCCCAGTGATCACCTCTTCCTCTACCGCCCCCCCCCCCCCTCCCCTCCCTCTCTGCCTGTCACTCCCTCTTTCTGTTTCCTTTCTTTATTGATCTTTACTATCTATCCATTTCCCTTCCTTCGTTCAATTTACATTAAAGGGGGCATTCCAGACGATTTTCAAAATTTACATCAGGTAGTACATAAATCGACAGATCCATATGTAGATGTGTGTGTGTGTCTGTGTGTGTGTGTGTGTGTGTGTGTGTGTGTGTAATTTGTTGTGGTTCTTGAGCAGAGAAACCAATATTCTGAAAAATATTTAACAAATTGCACTGAACAATGTTGATGACATAGGAGCCTCACATAATTTCAGCTATGCAGCAGTGTGATTCCATTACAATACCGCTTGCTTGAAAAGTTTAGCTGTGTAGAATCTATGCATGCCTTCTTCTTTTCTTCTGCTTCCTTGAGCCCAAACTCATGTATTCTTATGGTGAGGCTGTCATGTCATCATCCTTGTTCATTCCAATTTGTTGTCAATTTTGAAAACATTCTTATTCGTCATCCCAGTCACTACAAACTCTGAAACTCTGTCCTCAGTATAACTAATTTATTGTTGTTCAAATGTAAAAGTCTGAAAATCATCAGAAGGTCTCCTTTAATGTCCATTCCTCTTCGTACGCTTCAGCTATTCTTTTTTCTTTGTCCCATTTTCCTCGACTGTTTCGCGCTCTCTCTTATACTTCAGTAGGCCTATATATCACTGTAAATGGAAGGCTATAGAATCACAGTACTGACCATGATTTATGGTAGGCCTATATCATACACCATGTATAAGACAAATGTGATGAATTCAAAACCATTGGAGTGCAATATCATACGTGTTGAAATGTGAGACATAGCCGCACTAGGTTTGGTTTCAGTTTAGTTTATTACAAAGAGAAAACAAACAAACAAACAAACAAACAAAACTCTCAAGGACCGATGATAGGCCCTACATGAAAACTGATGATAGGCCAATACGCGAAGGCGAAGAATGGATAAACATATGTGTATAGGAGAAACAAGTTAACAAGTGTAAACAAATACGAGATAGAGATGAAGTAAGAAGGCTTGTATAGAAAAGGAAACCTCAAGCCCCATCTCAACCGAAACTATCTTTTTAACAGTTCTATGATGCGTTCGAAGGATTGAACCTTTTCCCTTAAAATTCATCCGAAAAGGGAATTTGATGACGGCCTATTTTCAGGTCAATAGGAGAATTGATTGTTGATGAAATCCTCACCTCACCGAGATTCAGCTTTGCGATCCTGACTGATTTCACTCATTTTTATCGCATGTCAACATCATGAGTCTTGAACTTCCCATGCACACCCTTCTTACTATAACTTATCGTCCTGTGGTAAATTCAGTGATATTTTCGCTGCTGTGTGTATGTGGGTTTCCCCCCCCCCCCCCAATCTGAGCAAGCTACGACGGAATGTCAGCTTGAACATGGATTTGGTGTGAATTGAAGCAGCGAAAAAGGGCAACCGGTGTTAGGACCATTGAAGTCAACGAACATGACCAGCTAAAGGCCATGGAATTCATTCATTGGGCAAACGTTACTATAACTGCTATAACACCAGAGCAATATTTGTAAATTTACAAAAGCATCATAGACGGACTATAAGATCACAATGTATATAATTATAATATGTAGGTTGGAAAAGATTTTCAATTAATAATGATGATGATGATGATGATAATAATAGTAATAATAATAATAATAATAGTAATAATGCGCCATTGGAAGAGAGAGAAATGTATAATACCCAATTAGCAGTTCAACAAATTAATATTCAACCAAAGCAAGATGCGAACATAATGACTTCAAATGCTTTTTAACTGTTTCAATGGTTTCCATTACTAGTATATTTATTTGTTTAAGAATTTTAAAAATGATGAAAGTTGCAAAAATCACACTTCAGTGTGTGATTTGGTGATTACGTAACATCGCTTATTTTAAGCGCTCAGGGGTCAATATTGAAGGCCTCGTAATACACGTTTGTGTGATTTTCTACAAATACATAATTGCTCAAACGTCTTCCAAACGTGTAGTACTGATGCCACAGATGCCACAGTGTTCAATCTTCCTAGTAGATCCTGATTCGGTACCATAGTCTTACAGCGAGATTTCAATTAGAATTATTGATTTTGAATTTGCGTAAAAAAAAAAAAATAGTGCCTATTTGAGGTTCAAATGATAATCTTCATGCACAAAGTTTAGAAAGTTCAACACATCCAGGTTTCGTCTCCTGTGACTGCTTAAAGGGAAACTTACCTCAAATATTTTTGCGTGTATTCAGTGAATGGAGAAATAAATTTAATGTAGAACACATCACTCGCGTCAGTGAAGTTTTGGACGATCCGTTCAAAAGTCATGAATATGATATACATTTTAAAAGTTTTGATTAAATCCATGTGCCGTCATCACTGGTTAGAATTCTACAACGATTCGTGATGTCACAATATTTTATGGGGCAACTAAGAAAAATATAAACACTCCGAATTCAACATAATTATGTACATTTATTTATTTATTTATTTATTTGTTTATTTTTTTACTTATTTTTATCTATCTATATGCTTATTCCGTTCTACTATACCGCTTTCAGAAGGCACAGAGAATTATCACCCTCAACATTAAACAACTCGATGGAATGTGTATACTATTTTATGGTAGATAAAGATTGATAACTTTTCAAATGCTTGTCCGATATTCCTCAAACTTGTGTTACCATCGATGGTGTTTTAAATTTCCTCATCTGATTCTCACGTATCGATCTGGTATCGGTTGCTGCCCATTTAGTCCATGGTCAATACGTGCACGTTACGAAATTATAACCAGCTATCAAAGTGGTCCCCTTGGTGGCGGTAGTCACTATAACCCTCGGCTGTAACCTGTCCGTGGCTTTCTTGGAGATTAGACTTGAGTTTTGCCATGAAGGTTAAAATATCAAACAAAAGTCACGTGACTCTAATTACTCTCATAACCCTGTGTTCGTATACGTGTGGACGTGCACACATCAGGTCTCTGAATAGTGAGGTATGCTGCTCTGGCTGTCTTTCAGGAATCCCTCAGAGTGTCAGAGTAGAATGTATACCTCGCCCTCCCCCCCCCCCCTCCTTTATTCTTGCTCCCAGATCAATGGCTACTATGTTATCGAGTCCAGAAAATTACCAATTTAGTTGGTAAGAAATGGTCTTTTTGAGGTATATGACTTTCTGGGAAAAGAAGAAAAAAAGAAGAAGAAGAAGAGGAAAAGGAAAAAAAAAAGCTGCAGCGCAGGTCTTATAAAGCAAAATATTACGGTGCCATCATAGCGTCCTTGCCATTTCACTGTTTCTTAACACGAATTATAACATAATTAAAAAGTACTGTTGTCACTATATTCCGCCGATTGATGCAACAACATTCGAGGTGTATGCCGTTTAACTCATGACCTTTTCCTTTCTCAATACATGGAAATAATAAAAATTAAGAAATTATAGTTTCTCTTTCCTTATTGATAATTCCTGAGGTAGCGAAAAATACAGGTCACGCTTCTCTGGTTAGATTTTTTCTTTCTTTCTTTCTTTCGAAACATCTAACGGAAGTGAAAGTAGAACCACGCCCATATACTCTCGATTATGGTCCCGCATTACTTTGTCTTTGTGAGAGTGTTTACGGAAGAACCGGAAAGACTGCTGGTAGAGTTAGTCATTCACCGGTTCACATCGGACGTACTCCGGTAATGCTGCAAAAACAATGATTTCAATTGGAGATGAGTGAAGTATATAGGTGGCAGTTATACACAATGCCTATTGTTAGCTTCTTTCTGTCGTGAGAGTAAAGTGAACGCGGTCCTACCTTTTGTCCTCCAAAACAGAATTATAATTATCTTTTAGTGCAGTTATACAAAGCAACACATGCCAAGAATATTTCATCGATTTTGGTGAGCACTATATATTTCTCGTAGTTTGTGCTCATAGTGTGAGTGTAACAGAAGAATTTTTATTTCATTGTATGATGATACAGAAATTGTTGCACACACATACATACACGCACACACACACTTACAAAGGTGTGTAGCGGAACTATAATATTGAAATATGATTTGATGTAAATATTATCAAACTTAACTAGAAGTGTACATGCAATACATGCAAATAACAATATAGGATTCGCTTCCGAGTACATGAAGGGGATATTGATATGATTGTGTTGTATAGAAGATGCAACCCCAAGAAAGGAAAAAAAGAATATGATTTAAAAAAAATCAGGTGTGAGGAAAGTTCCTTAGACAGCTGAACCTGGGACCCCTCATGAAAAGTGAAATGAAAACAAACTAAAAAGATACAGAAACCCACACGTAGATGGCCTCAATATTCGGCACATGAATCGTATGCAAAAAACTAAAAAAAAAAAACAGACAGACAAAGAACAAACAAACACCTAAACACACACACAAAAACAAAACAAAAAACTGACAACATTGCGTTGTTTTCTTTTTTTCAGGGAAATGAAGAAAACAAAATATCAGATGAAGAGAGGTATATATAGCTACGAAGAGGAAACAAGAAAGAGAGAGAGAGAGAGAAAGAAAAGACAGAGGAGACATAAACAGACAGAGAAGCGAACAAGCTGCTATAAACAAACACGTTCTTTTTCTCTCTTGCTTTCTATCCCTCTCCTTCTTAGAAAACTGCGCTCATTTCCTGTATATTCGTTCTGTTCCATCAGTTATGATTATCATTAGCAGTTGGTGTTTTTTTTTTTTTTGTTCGTCCAGCTGACTTCCGGGTTTCGCGAGACTCTATCAATAGTCATCTCCTTTCCTACGACCAAGGTACCACAAAATGACAGTACGAGAGATTTCAAGCCAAGACGATGTGGGTGTATACCGTGTTTCAATGGCCGGAAACTGCCGAAACTTGTCTGACAATAATGCCTCTTGCTGACATCGGCATCTTATCAGTTATCAGCCCTGTTTGGCTGCTCTTCCCAATAATTTCTTCCATACAATTCTGTACGGAACACTCTGCAAGAGTTTCAATATTATTTCGATGCATACAAAGCATTTAGTTTAGCACTTTAATAGCAGTTATATTAATAACGATCGTATCGAGAAGCTTGAATTTCTCTATCTATCAATTTATTTTTAAGAGTCTGTACTTACCGTAAATAGAAATATATTATTATTTCATGGCGATGCATACAAGCAGAAGGTTTATTATTCTTCAATAACTATCGTATCGAGATCTTTGCCTATAAATTTGTTTTTAAGAATCTGTACTTACTAAATAAAGATATTTCATATTGACAATGCGTGATAAGCTCTGGCACATTTTGGACCTGTCCAAATTTGCCGATTTAAGATTCCGTCAACGGGAATTTCGTCTTTTACACTTAAGAGGTGGGAAGGGGGCACCTTTCAACTAAATTATCACCATGACTGGAAAACCTATGAATTAATGTGATGGATCGAGATGAATACAAAAACAAAATGATAACTGGTATACTTAGAATGAGTCGATCAATAAGTAAGGTCTACCCATTCAAGGGGTAGTCATTTATTAATCCACCACCTCTATCAATCAATCAATCAATCATACAAACAAACTGAAATGATTACTCAATAACTCAATACATTTATTCAATCAATAAATCAACCAATCAATCGATCGATCAATCCATCAATTAATCAGTTGCCTTTGAGGTTTTGTTGTGAGGGGGGGGGGTTGGAAGGGGGAGGGGGAATGGGGTAGGGTAGTAAGAGGGAGAATGGACGGGGGTATAGGGTGGTCAGGGGGGGGGGGGGTTGTGGGTTTTTTAAAACAATAAACTTCAATCAATGGATTTTAAGTTGGATTGAATGAATGTTGAAAAGAAATTTTTGGGTTAGTGATTTAGTTAATAAAATTTGTAATGTAATGAAGGAATAAAATAAAAATGAAAATGAGGGATTAGTAGTGTAAAAAATAGAAAAGAAGACAGATGTGTATATGGATTGTGTATATGGACTGTGAAAAAGATGTATCAGAGTGTATCAAAATGTATCAAATTGATGTTAAATTTTGGTATAAATTTTGTATCCATTGACAAAAATGATTATGAAATTGGTCCAGAGAATTTTGTATAAATTTTCAATCATCAATCAATCAATCAATCCATCTGTCTATCTATCTATCTATCAATATTCTTGACTCCATACCATACCATTTGTACACCCTGAATATAATATTTTGCAAAGTATCCTGGATTGTCAAAGATTGTAGATCATCACCACAAGAGGACGCTATACTACTCAAAATTTCGCTGACAGTTTCTTTCCTAGTCAACAGGAGAGGATTTTTTCGATCGTTAACTTTTTAACGAAGCAGATAATCACACACAAGAAAATTGTCAAAAGGTGATTTCCATTATGATTTGCAGTTAAAAGAATCCTGTGGAGCTTAAATGCCTATGACTGATATTAGCAATATCATACATTACATCATTTTCAATGTTATTTCGACATGAGATATGAATCGGTGAGAGAATCATTATGGAATCAATGTTACAATGATGGTGACACAGCATTATTTTTTTAAATCAATTTAAAACTCTCCAGAATGATGCTGCAAGCACCTTATTACAGGGGCCGCGGAACTTTTTTCGTGTGTGTGTGTGTGGGGGGGGGGGGGGGTGTCAAGGTCAACCCCCACACCCACACCCACCCCACCCCTTCCCCCTTCTCAGTTTTAGAAGCATAGTTAATTTTGAGGATTAATTGAAGAGTTTAATCGCAAAAAAAAGCGAACTCCATTCTTGTTATAAATTAAAGTTGAGATATTTGTGATTAAAGCATGCATGCTAAAAAGAAAGAAAATAATAAGAAAATACAGCATATTTTTAAACATAACTTCGAGAATATTCCGTGTTATGTTGTGGGGTATTACTGGAAAGGTTTGGTTTTCCTCTATCTGATAATGGACTTACTTTGAAATGTTTAAAAATGGTGCTGAGGTCATTGTGCAATAAAACTCTTCAATTGTTCATCTTTCGTACAGCAGCAACCTTTCTTGGAATGTCAAGCATTCTAAGTCGTACAATACTATTATAATAATATTGTACG